>NW_006239213.1:581860-585493 GCF_000226075.1 Solanum tuberosum | reverse complement strand
ATTTGAAGACTTCCGCCTGTATACTTGGAAGATTTGAAGACTTCAGCTTGGATACTCGGAAGATTTGAAGACTTCAATTTTAAAGAAACTTCAAGCATGTTGTTAACGAAACTCATATTATTTTAAGGGTTTGCCCCCATCTATTGACCAATCAATACTTCGTACAAGTCTAAAGTTTGATGAAACAAAAGATAAAATAAAATACTTATCGCTTTGACTGTCATGTGACAGATTAAGTGGGAATAAGTGGTTTTTTGACACTTATGCAACTGAACTTAGGATATGTTCTAAGCGCCTATGTACCTCGGTGAAGAGGATCAAGTCACAACGTAGTTCTGGAGGATTGAGTGATTTTTTTTGTTGTGCCGTACACAGTTTATACTCTTGCGGGCCAGGAATGACATGTAGTTTAGGCTCATAAAGGAGGATCATCTTTACTTCAAGGGTAGTACCTCTTTAGGAATTTTGCATTAATAGGACCGATCCTTACGCCATCTGCATCAACAATCTTGTAAGCACCATGTGAATATGCTTCTTGCACGACATATGGTTCATCCCACTTTGAGGTAAATTTACCCCCAGACTTGTGCGAAGTAATGATGGGTCTTCTTACTGCGAGAACTTGGTCTCCAACTTGGAAGCACCTCAAGCGAACCTTCTTATTGAAAGCACGATATAGACGAGCTTGATAATATTCAAGGTTTTGTTGGGCTTCTAGCCTCTTTTCATCTAGTGCTTCTAACTCAGCAAGACGAAGTCGAGCATTTTCTTCTTCAGTGAACCCTTCTTGAATAACAAGTCTCAAGGAAGGTATTTGACGCTCAAGTGGCAAGACTGCTTCAACTCCAAAAGCAAGTGAATATGGTGTTGCTTGAGTTGGAGTGTGGTATGTCGTTCTATATGCCCACAAAGCTTCTTCCATTCTTTCATGCCAATCTCGTTTGGACTTGGAGACAACTTTCTTGATGAGGTTGCATAGAGTTTTATTAAATGCTTCAGCAAGACCATTGGCAGCAACATGATACATAGAAGAGATCACAAATTTTGTTCATTAACTTATTATCAAATGGCTTGCTATTGTCTGTTATAATGTAGCGAGGGATGCCAAAGCGATATATGATATTCACTCGAATAAAATTTGCAACATCCTCTTTCTTCACTTATTTAAGAGCGACAACTTCAGCCCATTTTGATTGATTCACCAGACAAGAGATGTCATTTGCCCGTTGGAAAGAAGCCGGGACTCATGCAAACAAAAAAGCGCCCTTACGCTCTAGTTTGATCGGGGGGCCGTAACTAAGATCAGAGGGATAAACTTTCCCGTTATCGGAACAAACATTTTATTTCCAGGGTTCATCACTTGTTTTTTACTTTCTTTTTTACGAAAAAAAATTCTGGACGACCGGAGCGGAAAACCTCTCCCGACAATTGGAGAAGGAGAAAGCCATTCCTACGGGCCTGGAACTGTGATGAATGAAGTAAGAATTTCAGGCTAGGGCCTGAGAATTTACATCTAGGTGCTTACAAGTGTCCACTAGAAGAGTTTGGTAGTGGTCCCACAACATCCAATCCCCAAGCGTCAAATGGCCAAGATGCAATAGTTGGGTGCAATACTTCGGGCGACTGATGTATAAAATTCGCATGAAATTGACAAGCGTCGCACCTCCGAGCATAATCTAAGCAATCCTTCACCATGGTTGGCCAATAATACCCCCATCCTCTTTATGTGAAAGTGGAGTTTCGGTCCAGATTGATGTGATCCACATACTCCCGAGTGTGCTTCTTGCAAAGCTTGAATTGCTTCTTCCTCTCTCAAACATCGTAATAGTACACCCTCAAATGATCTTCTATATAATGTGTCCTTGTAATAAAGGAAGCGAGGTGCATGGCGACGAATGTCAGTCCTTCTCCTTGGATCTTCTGGAAGTATCACATAACACATGTAGTCTATAATTGGTTGTCTCCACTCTTCCTTCGTGGCTTCAGAAACGGCGACGAAATGATTAACCTCATTTTCTATACATTCTTCCTCATTTGGCGGTGGTACTATCCATTTTTGACAAATAGTCACTTGCGTCTGATCAGAAAGGGTTAGCGTTGAAGCTAGAGCAGCCAATGCATCAACTTTCTTATTCTCCGTTCTACGCACATGTAGAAGGGTTACATCTCCAAGCCATCCTATCAACTTTTGAGCATAATCATGATAAGGAAGCAACTCAGGCTTCTTCACCTCATAACTTCCCAAGAGTTGGTTGATCACCAACTGAGAGTCACCAAAGACTTGTAAGTTTAATTGCTTCATGTCAACGGCCATTTCAAGTCCAAGTATCAACGCTTGGTATTCAGCGACATTATTGGAGCAACATTGCTTCAAAGTAAATGAGAATGGTAGGATCTCTTCTTGTGAAGTGATGAACACTACACCAACACCAGCTCCGCCACGATGTGCAATTCCATCAAAGTACATTTTCCAAGGAGGTAGAACTTCAATTAACACGCATCTTCATCAGGAAGCTCATCAGTTAACTCCCAATCATCCGGTATCGAATGGTCTGCCAAGAAATCCGCCAATGCTTGTCCTTTCACAACTTTTTGAGGGATGTACACGATCTCAAAATGTTGGAATTGGAGGTACCATCTTGCTAGTCGATCACTAAGGATAGGTTTCGACATAACAAACTTGATGGGATTTGCTCTAGAAATAAAACGAACAACATGGGCTTGAAAATAATGCTTCATCTTTTGAATTGAGAAGACCAGCGCCAAGCACAATTTTTCAATCGGCGAATAGTTCAGCTCATTTGGTGTCATCATTCTACTCAAGTAGTAAAGAGAGTTTTCTTTGCCTTCACTATTCTCTTGAGCTAACAGGGCTCCTACAGACCTTTCTTGTGCCGCAATGTAGAGTATCAATGGCTTTCTAGGTATAGGGGCTGCCAAAACTGGAGGTTTCGCTAGATATGACTTGATACTTTTAAAGGCATCACTACATATTTCGTCCCAATTAAAAGGAGCACCTTTCTTCATGAGATAACCAAATGGTTGGCATCGTCCTGCTAGGTTTGAGATGAACCTTCTCAAGTAGGCTAGCTTTCCTTGGAGACTTTTTAACTCATGAATATCTCGAGGCTCAGGCATCTTTGATATTGCATCAACTTTGGCTTGATCAATTTCAATTCCTCGATATCTCACAATGAAGCCAAGGAACTTTTCAGAAGTAATTCTGAAGGCACACTTCAATGGATTCATCCTTAGTTGATATCTTCGAAGCAGCTCAAACACCATTCTTAAGTCTTTCAAATGATCACTCCTCTTTCTGGATTTTACCACCAGGTCATCCACATAACATTAAACATTTTTATGGAGCAAGTCATCAAATATATTTTGCATAGCCCTTTGATATGTAGAACCAGCATTCTTCAAACCAAATGGCATCACTTTGTAGCAATAAATACCCTTAGGTGTGCGAAATGCGGTGAGTTCTTCATCCTTTGGAGCCATGCGGATTTGATTATAGCCAGAAGAACCGTCCATGAACGACATCGCCTCATATCCAGTGGTAGCATCAATCATCAGCTCCGGGATGGGAAGAGGAAACTCATCTTTAGGACATGCATTATTAAGATCTCTAAA
>NW_006239213.1:577919-581656 GCF_000226075.1 Solanum tuberosum | reverse complement strand
CCAGACATTTCTTTATAACTCCAAGCGAAGACATCCCTATATTCTTTGAGTATATTCATATAAGCGATTTCTTCATCAACTTCTAGAAAGGCACTGAAGTAAGTTGGCCTTGGGTCTTCATCAGTGCCAAGGTTAACTTCTTTCAAAGGATCTATTGTAGTCTTTACTCCTTCTTCAAGTTCCGGTGGAGCATCTCCAGCATCTTCCTCTTCTAAAGGATCATTGTCATTGACAGATATATGACAACACCAGACAATATCTTCTAACTCTTCATCAATCTTCATTTGAGGTAGATAATCGTACTCATTTTGGATTGTAACATGATTTGAGGAGCCTACACTTTCTTCATCTTCCTCGCACTCCTTGGTGTAAACCACGGTGTGAACCTTTGCCTTGAGCTCCTCTTTACATGAAACTACAAGTTCCACTCGTCGCCTCATTCTAGAAGGAATCAAACTTTTGAAGTCCTTTCGAACCAAATGTGAAGCAGGCGTTATAACTTTAAAATAACTTCTCAGATTCTTGTTTTTCTTCAATGGACCTAATCTCTTGAACACAGAAGTTCTTGCAGTCGATTCTCCGAGTCGATCAAAGATGAAAAGCTTTATATTGGGAGCAGTAACATCATCTTCAAAAGTTATATGATTATTGCTTGCTCTTCTTATGGAGATGTGAACTGGCGGTGGTTGGTTATAGCCTATGCCTTCACGTGCTTGCCTGGTTATATCAATTGATGGGAGTTTCCCTAACATTGATGGCTCATTAGGGTTATATCCAACCTTCGCAAATAACTTGTAAGCATTAGGATCAAAACCTTCTCCCATGTGTTTTGTAGGGAGTGTTACATCTCACACTTGATTTTGAGCGATTGTCTTTCCTGACAGCTTTGAAGGCAAGTTTATTGCATCAATCCATCTGATAGGAAGAGTTAGTCCTCTTAATGCATCTTCTTGAAGGTTAGATGATTTGACTTCTTCTTTCTTTACTTTTGGAACAGAGCGAAGTCCAGAAGTCAGATTTTTCTTTGAAAAGATGGTCCTCCCTTCATTGAGATTGGGACAAAGTTCTTTAGTGTCAACTTTTACCTTTTTGACAGCCGTATCGATTCTTTTGCTTGTGATCTTGTCAGACTTGGTTGATTTGACATCATTAGATTTTGTCCCTTTAACAACATAACTCTTCAAATAGAATTTTGCATCGGCAAAGTGCGTCTCAACTTCGGTGAAAGGATTATCATCTACAACTATCTTCCTTTCAATCCCGTCTTCAAGATACTTCAAACATTAATAGTAATAAGATGAGACAATTCTATTCTTGTGTACCCAAGGCCTACCAAGTAATATATTGTATGAAGTCTTTGCACCGATCATGTGCATCCATGCGCTTGATTACAAATCTTCCATGTGGATTTCTAATTTAATGGAGCCTATGGACCTCTGTCCTCCTTGATTGAATCCTTGTATCAACAAACGACTTTCACTAAGTTCTTTGGTCGTGATGCCGAGTTCCTTCAATGTGTGGATAGGCAGAATGTTGACTCCAGATCCTTCATCTATCAAGATTCTATTTATCTTCTTCTCTCGCACGTGACCAACCATATACAAAGGACGATTGTGTAGTGTTTCACCAAATAGGAGATCGTTATCTGTGAATGTGATTTTTGTATCACATGTATGTGCTTCTTGGGAAAAAGGTTCAATAGGCTTTTCAGAAGATGAAGGATACATTATTGACGAGATTTCCCTTATTGTTTTTTTTCGTCATTAGGAGACACTTCTGGTGAGGATTCTCTCGTTGTTCTTTCTCTGTCAGTTGGAGATACCTTTATTGTTTCTTTTTTATCAGCATTAAAACATGATGCCTCGACATTTTCTTGAGTAGACTTTGTGCGCAACCAACTTGGTAAGAATTCTTCTAGAGTTACAGGATGTCGGGGTTTCTTGTAGTGATGCACTTCTACCTTTGCCCTTTTTGGGCGCTTGATTGATTTCTGCTTTACCAGTTTCTTCACCATCTTCTTTCTAATCTGTTGCTCACATGATTATTTTCGTAAGCTTGACTTGTTGCGTCTTCGCCTAGTCACAAAAATCCAGCCTTCATCACCATCTATATCAACTTGAGATTTGTCTAGCTCCAATGACTCTTCTTCATGCTTTTTAACAATATGTATTTGGATCGGATCGAGCGAGCCGAATGTGATGGAGATTTGATTAGAACTAGCTTTCTCATCATCAAGGACAATCTTCTTTTCTCTAACCAATCGCATCACTCTATCCTTGAAGACAGAACATTTTTCAAGATGATGACTCACAAGTCTATGATATTTGCAATAATTTGGGTTATCAACTTTTCCAGCTTCATCAGGCCGTTTCATCTCTAGCAACTCAATGAGCTTTAATTCAAGCAACTCATCGAAAATATCAGAAACGTCAGAATCCAAGAAGGGGTATTCCTTTTCTTGCATTTCCCTTAGGATAGATTTTTGGTCTAAACGCGCTTGAAAATTCGTTCTCACACTTTGCTTCTTCCCTTCCTTCGTAGTGAACTTTACAGGCGACACATTAACATTCATTGACTCTTTGTTGTCGTTCTTGGGCACAAATTTGCTCCATCTCTTAGGTTCCTACTTGTCTCTTCCTTTGCGAGGGTCATAGACAAACGTCATATCTTTTCCGGTAGAGGACATGCTCAACTCCATATCAGGAGCACGAGTAGCTAGATCTTCAAAGGATTTTGGTTTTATTCCCTGTAAGATATAAAGAAGCTCCCAGTGTATCCCTTGGATACACATTTCTATTGCAGAAGCTTCACTAAGCCTATCCTTGCAATTCAGGCTCGCGTTCCTCCATCGATTTATGAAGTCTATAGCTGGTTCATCCTTCCTTTGGCCAGTATTTGTAAGTTTTACCATGCTCACAGTACGCCTCGTGCTATAGAATCGATTGAGAAATTTGTGCTCTAGTTGCTCTCAACTATCAATAGAATTGGGCTCAAGATCTTCCTTTAGCGAGTATTCGTAAGTTCTACCATGCTAACAGTACGCCTCGTGCTATAGAATCGATTGAGAAACTCGTGCTCTAGTTGCTCCCAACTATCAATAGAATTGGGCTCAAGATTTGTGTACCAATCAAAGACATTTCCTTTTAGAGACTGGACAAACTGCTTGACAAGATAGTCTCCATATGTTCCAGCATTATTACATATCTCAACAAAGTGTGCAACATGTTGCTTCGGATTTCCTCTACCCTCAAATTGTTGAAATTTGGGAAGTTGATAACCAACAGGCATTTTTAAGTTATCAATTCTTGCAGTGTATGGCTTGGCATACATATGAGAAGACTTGGTGGAGACTTCATACTTATCTTTGATAGTGCCTTCAATGAACTCCTTCAAGCGATCGAGTGGGATCATCCCTTCAGAAGAAACTGGCATCTCATTAACAATCGGTGCTTTCTTTGCAGGATCTCCAATCTCTTGAACTTCAACACATTTTCCGGGCGCATGACTCGCTTCTCCATCTAAAAGTCCTTCCATTCGATCCATCAACTTATCGATTCTAGACTCTTGGTGTTGTACATGCTTTGTCAATCCTTCAACCAACTTCGTCAGATTTGCGAGTTGTTCTTCAGAGGAAGAAGCAGCAGCCACCATTGTTTGCATGATCATTGGAGATGTAGGAGAGTAGCATGGATTGTCGCGTAAGTTGATCTTCAGCGGACTCACATTACGCGATGCAC
>NW_006239213.1:563599-577654 GCF_000226075.1 Solanum tuberosum | reverse complement strand
TTTTATTGATTTAAGTGCGAGTGTTACAATCTCTATTATTCCTCTGAATTCGCCTTTTCAAATATAATTCAAGGGCTATTGAGCTTGATCTTGAACTTGAGATTTTTCTCGATCTTGATCTTGATCTTGATCTTGATCTTGATCTTGATCTTGATCTTGATCTTGATCTTGATCTTGATCTTGATCTTGATCTTGATCTTGATCTTGATCTTGATCTTGATCTTGATCTTGATCTTGATCTTGAACTTGGACTTGGACTTGGACTTGAACTTTATCTTGATCTTGACTTCTAGTTGAATCCAAGGGCTTCGAGCTTGATCTTGAATTTTAATCTTGATCTTGAACTTGGACTTGAACTTGAACTTTATCTTGATCTTGAACTTGATCTTGAACTTGAACTTGAACTTTATCTTGATCTTGACTTCTAGTTGAATCCAAGGGCTTTGAGCTTGATCTTGAATCCGGCGGTCTTGATCTTGATCGTTCTTGAGACTTGAACATTCTTGAAACTTGAATGCTTGAATTCTAGAACTCTTGAACTTGTAGAGAAATCTGCAGCTTTTGATCCACGAGCTTTCTCTAGCTTCTTGTTAAAATTCTTGGTCCTCCTTTCTGAATTCTGAAGACCCCTATTTATAGTTTTAGAATAGGGGAGTTGTGATTGAAATAGAATTCTCTTCGGCCAATAAGATTTAAGTGACATGACATATGAGCTTTATGGAAGCGGGGCTTTAATTAAATTCATATTTATTGAATTTAAATAATTAAACTCAAATTATATCAATCCATAATATTTATTTGGACTAACATATTAATGAATTTTAATATAATCCGAATCATTTTAATAAATTTATATTTAAATAAATTTTAAATGATTACATCCATGACTTTAAAAAAATCAATTAATAGGTATGTTTTTAAAAAATAAATAAATTTAATTTGTTAGATATGTTCTAAATAAGTCAATTGAAAAATTATTTATTCATAAATTACATTAGTTGTTGATAATTTTTATCCAAACATCTATTGATAAAGCTTCAACAACGATAATGATGAAGACGGTATAGTTGTATAGCTAAAATAAGAAGAAAGAAAGAGAAATTAAAAAAAATATGAGAAAAATAAAATAAAATAAAATTGGCAACTCACTCTCTCAAAGAGAGTGAAATACAATCTATATGCCAAGTCATAAGGGGTTATTTATTTCATTTTGAAGTAGTTTGGGGGTAATACGATTCCCCTGGAGTATAGATGTGTAGTTGGAAATCCGGTAATAGGCTAGGTTGTCGTTGACCATTTTCTCTTCTTTTTTTTGAATTTTTATACACTTGTAAAACAAATTATAATTATTAAATTATTATACTGCAAAATATATGAAATCATAACAAATTAATTAGTATATAATATTTTTAAAAACCAAAAAAATAAAATAAAATTACTGAACCTAAATTATCAAAATACCGTAACCAACATAGTGAGTAGTGGAGTATTATTTTTGGGGTAATACTTATCCACACCGGATGTATACATCGAGCCAATACATGCATGTAATGTATTTAAATTTATAGTTTATTTTACTTAGTCATAATTAATTAACATGTATTCTACTTTATTAAATCATGTAATAATAGAAATTATATTAATTTGATGTAAACACCCAATGGAGATAAGTTTTTTTCTTATTTTTGTGTCTTCATTTCTTTGGTTTCTTAGTGAGAGGGTTAATGCAATTGCAAGGAAACTGCAAAAGTATACACCTAAAAGAAATCACAAAATAGACATTTTTGTCCTATTTAAAAAAAAGCCTCTCTAAGCATTCAAACTATTGACCACTAATATAATGCCACATCAGCTCAAATGAGATGGCAGTAGTCAGATCTGCAAATATATGAAAATTAAAGGGCCTTTAAGAGCAAATACGTGGTGCTATTTGAATCACAATCCCTTTAGAGAACAAAATCTTCTCTCTCTCTCTCAAAACCCAAACCTAAACCCTCTTTTTATTTCTTTTTTCTTTCTCTCTCTCTACTAGTGTGGCGGCTGAAACTCTCTCGAACCCATCTCTTCTCTTCTAGGGTTTCTATCTCCTTCCTTAAACCCTCTTCATCTTCAGGGTTTTACAGCTTCTCCTGTTGAAGATCTAGCTCGGAATGGCTGCTGGTGCTCCTCCTGCTGATCGTATCCTTACCATATCTACTTTTATATGGGTATTCATTGCTTTTCTTTGTTTTTTCCTGTTAAAATCTAATCAACCCAAGTTTTCTTTTTATATATGAGGAGATTCATATACAGTAGATATATGTATGTCCGTGTTGATGTGGTAGGTTTTTATTTTTATCTGATTCTATTCGGCTTCGGTAGATCTGAGCTTGCCAAATCTGTTGCTGTTGGCTGCTTGATTTGTGTTTCTTTTTCTTTTTTTAATCATGTAGAGCGATGTTTGTGTTTTTCTTATACAGAACCTTGTTTTTTTTGGGCTTTTCTATATGGGATTCAATTGTTTTGTTTCTTCGTTTGTTGGTATATTCAACTTATACTTGTTGGTGGGTTAGCTGTTTGGTGATATACGACTCTTTTTTACCGAGGATTTATTTTGGTTCAAAAAGTTATGTGCTAATTTGTTTAATTATTTGAAATGGCGGAATTGGAGTGTTATAAGCTAATTTGTGTGAATTTATTATTTATTAAGTAGTACATAATTTGAAAAGTCATGCTTTGTTCAGTCCAAATTTGATTGGTATTATTGGAATTTGTTTCTCTTGGTTTAGTTGTTAGTCACTTCTTTTGGGAAATTGTGGAGAATTTTTTTGTTTTTCTTTTACTGTTACGCGGTAGAAGCTGCAGATTTGCTGCAGAATTTGTCATTGGATTCTCGGAGTAAGACTCTTGAAATTGCAGACGCAAAAAAGAAAGTAAGTTTTCTTTAATCATTTATCTAAATGATTGATTTCATTCAATTGGTCTACAGTTCCTAATTGGAAATTTTGATTCTTTTTCAGCCTTCTGGGAACCCTACACATGGGGCAAACGGTCAGGTTCAGTCGACAGATCGGTCTGTGACACCTGTGTTGCCGGAATTCATGGATCCAAATTTGTGCTATGTTCCTAACAGTTATACCTCAACAGCATACTATTATGGTATGCTAATTTCAGCTTCACTTCGTGTCAGTGTTAGAACAACATATTAAGTACTTTTGCTATGATTTATAAAATAAAGTACTTCTATTTAGATAAATAATGTCTTATTTATTTATTTATTATTTTTAGCATATGATAGTGTGCTTTTACTAACATATTTTTGTATCTGCTGTAGGATATGATGCTTCTGCTAATGAGTGGGAGGACTATGCACGATATGCGAATCCGGATGGAGTTGAGATGCCTGTAAATTATTCTGCTTGAACTCTTGCTACAATATTTGATGTGTTAATCTTTTTTCCTGTATTGACATTTTGGTGTAATGAGATATTTTGTTGCTGTCCTGACTTGCTTCTTTGTAGATCAATCAGATATTATTTTTCTCTTTTTTTTTTGTGTATGTTTGAGGTTTTGATTTAATTGAAATGCAGGGAGTTTATGGAGACAACAGCTCACTTATCTATCATCATGCCTATGGATATGCACCCTATAGTCCATATTCACCTGCTACTTCGCCTGTCCCTACTGTGGGGCATGATGGCCAACTTTATGGATCGCAACAATATCACTATCCGTATTTCCAGCCACTCCCCCTGACCAGTACTTCAAACACTACTTCAGCTGCCCTGCCAAAAGGTGAGATTGCCACCTCTGCAGCAGCTGCTGACCAAGCATCATTATCTGTGGATTCTGCTAAAGGTAACTCTAATGTCGTTGCAAATGGTGGTGTAAAGGGAAATACTGGGCATATGCCTGTGAGGCCTGCATTCCAGAATTCATCCTTAAATGCTAATGGTTCTTATGGACCTGGCACATTGCCTGGAGGAGCTGCTTCAGGTTATCAGGACCCTAGACTGGGTTTTGATGGTGTGCATTCTCCTATTCCATGGATTGATGGGTCAATGTTCACTGATGGGCAAGCCAGGCCAGTGGCGAACAATTCTTTTACGCCATCATTTTCTAACGGCTATGCTGCTCCATCAACAAAGAATCAGAATGTTCATCCACATGTAATGGTATGTTATTCGAGAGTATTGATCTGTTCTTTTTCTTCCTACATTTACAGTCTCCTTTAGAAACTTGTAGTAGTTACTCCAGTATCTGTGTTTAAGGCAATTACTTGTTGATACTGATTCTACTGTTTTATTGTCAGGGCATGCACCACCCAAGGCCTTCATCTGGCGTGAACACAACTAATGGGTATATGAATAGGATGTATCCCAACAAATATTATGGGCAGTTTGGGAACACATTCAATTCTGGCATGGGGTTTGGGCCTAACCGGTATGATACTCGCGCTACAGGTCGTGGGTGGATGACAGTTGATAACAGGTCTAAACCCAGGGGTAGAGGAAATAGTTTCTATGGCTATGGCAATGAAAACATGGATGGTTTAAATGAGCTCAACAGGGGACCGAGAGGTAAAGGATCCAAGAATCAGAAGAGTTTTACACCAGTTGCTCTGGCAGTCAAGGGGCAGAACATCCCCCTTGCTGTAACCAAAGATGCTGAGGAAGTTAAACCAAGCCTGATTCCTGACAGAGAACAATACAACCATCCAGATTTTCCAGTGACATATGCTGATGCCAAGTTCTTTATCATCAAGTCTTACAGTGAAGACGATGTGCACAAAAGCATCAAATATAATGTGTGGGCTAGCACACCAAATGGCAACAAGAAGCTTGATGCTGCTTACCAAGAGGCTCAACAAAATTCTGGAGGCTGCCCAGTTTTTCTTTTCTTCTCGGTGAGCTTTCTTCGATACATTGCTCTAGCCTTTTTTGTTAATTCTGGTCATACATGAAAATACATATGATCATTATTTTTTTTGATTCACATCCTCATGATTGCTCATTTTTGGTCTTTTTATCCAGGTAAATACAAGTGGACAGTTTGTTGGTGTTGCAGAGATGGTAGGGCCAGTTGATTTCAACAAGAATGTGGAGTATTGGCAGCAAGACAAGTGGGTCGGCTGTTTTCCTGTCAAGTGGCACATTGTGAAGGATGTACCAAATAGCTTGTTGAAACACATCACACTGGAAAACAACGAGAACAAGCCTGTTACGAACAGCAGAGATACTCAGGAGGTATGTGACTGGTTTTAATATTGTGAGAAAGAAGGGTAGTGTTTTTTGGGCGTGGTGTATAGTCTGTCCTTGTTAATTTGACTGTTGTATAAATGTCAATAGTAAGTCTTTACCAGCTGTTTCTCTGTTTGGTACAGGTTAAAGTGGAGCAGGGTCTGCAAGTGCTCAAGATATTTAAGGATCATATTAGCAAACAGTGCATCCTTGATGATTTTGAGTTCTATGAGGATCGTCAGAAGAGAATTCAGGATAAGAAGGCCAAGCAACAGCTATTCCAGAAGCAGGTAGCTTCTTTGTGCTTGGATTGTTTGCTATCAGATGAATTTGAAAAAGAACATGATGGGGTGCTTTCATTTGGGCATTTGACAGTACTCAATGTCTTCATAACTTGATCTCTTTTTGGTAGTAAAATATGGGTTTTTTTCTTTGGTTGTCTCAGTCTCAGGTATGGGAAGGTAAAGCTACTGAAGAGAAGAACAGAGATAATTCAAAGGTTGACCTCAAGTCACAGAAACCTTCAGAAGTTTCTGCTTGCTTGAACAAAGAAAATTTACCGGCTGCTGCCCAGACTACTACTGTGGAAGTCAAGCTTACCGAAATTGTACCAGTTACAAAATCAGGAGATGATGTGAAGGATGCTAAACCAGTCACTATATCAGAAAAGAAACCTGTAGCAAATGGGGCTTCTAATGGATGCTAACTTCAGCTAATGAAGGGTGGTCTGTGGTTAAGAGGTCCTAGATTGGAGCTTTATGACTACATGATATGCACATGAGTGGTGCTTGGTTAGATCTCATAACCATGGCTTCCCTTGTTATCCGAGCAGCATTTGGAGTTGGTTGTTGCTGGAAATAAGTTCTCAGAGAAAATTCAATATTTGGCAGGAAGTCTAGAGTCATCTGTTTCTAGAAGAGTTGGGAAAGTATGGAAGGCCCCATTTTCCCTCGTGGGACAGTTTCTTGGTGTTTTAGCTTTGATTAGTTTCAGACCTTGGTTTGGGTTTATGAATTTTTTTTGTTTCTTTCGTCTTGTGGCTTATTTTAGGCAATTCCTTTTTCCTTGTCAAGTTACACGTGTTTTAGATGAGGGTTTTTGGTATATTAGTCTGTCTTATCAATCTGTTGTGGCAGTTTAGCATTGCTTCCCCCACCTTAAAACTAATGGATAGAGCTAGAAACGAGGTCGGAGTATATTAAACTTTCAGGAAGCTGTTAATGCTCGTTGGTTCTTTTTCTCTTAATTCATTTTTACTGCAACATCAATCGTGTTAATTGTGTGTCGTGATTGTCCTGTTAATAACTAGGATGTATGTGAAAAGTTGTCATCCTAGAAGAAAATTATAGTTTCTGTGGCAAGTTATAAAAATTTACTTGTTTTCTTCCCGAGAAAATGAAATAAATAGTTCCTAAACTATCACAGTAGGTCTAAAATGGTCTTTTAACTATACACCCTTTTGTCAAGTTTGGTCTATATCACTTTTTATATAAAGGTTGAATTCTGTCTCTTTTCTTTTTTCCACCTCTTTTTCTCCATTATCTCATTGTTTCCTCACTTTATTTCTTTTTAGTTCTTCTCCATTGACTTTCTTTTTTGTCATTTCCTTTGTCTATTATCTCACTATTTTTTCACTTTTTTTTTTTCCAATTCTTTTCTTCATTGTCTGTAATTATGTCGTTAATCGTTATTTCATGCGAGTTAAAGCAAAATGCAAAGTAACGAACACAATTGAGAAAATATTATTCTATTTTCATGTTAATAATTGGTCATTACATCAATGAAACTGCATAAAATTGCAGAAAAGTTCAAAAATCAGCAAATAAATTGAACTATAGTGCTTTGTTTTCAACAGTTTTTGTGCAGAAAATAGCTTAAACTACAAAAAAAATGTAGCAGTTATAAAACTTCGATCGAATTGCAGCACCAAAACACCCAATCAACAGAAAACTGCAAAATCAACACCAAACTATACATAACGCAATACTAGAGAGCAACATCAAACCACCAAAAAATAGCACCAAACTGCACAAAACACATCTCCAAAAACGTCACCAAGCTGCACAAAACACAGCTCCAAAAACGTCACCAAACTGCACAAAAACAGCTCCAAAAACGTCACCAAACTGCGCAAAAAACAGCACCAAACTATTGCACAGACAGCAGCACCCAACCACCAAAAATCAGCACCAAACTACACAAAAATTAGCATAGAAACTGCGCCAAAATCTAGATTCTAGGATTTTCTTAACTGTAGCGACAATGAAGAAAATAGGAGGGAAAAAGAACATCAAGAGAGAAAGTACTGAATGACAGTGTTTGTTAACAGTGGATATAAAAAGTGAATAGAAACCAAACTTGACAAAAGGGTGGATAATTAAGGACTATACCCGTCAAATATATAGTTAAAGGACTATTTTAGATCTATTGTGATAGTTTAAGGACCATTTACGCCATTTTCTCTTTTCTTCCCCAAGTGTTTTTGAGAAATATTTTGTCAAGTGGATAGTTCGTGTTTGGTTTTTTTTTTTGTTGCTTATATTAGAGGTTAGCCAAGTTTCTGAAAACTGAAAAATTAATTGTTTTTCTTTATTTTTGTTTTGGTTGCTGATATTAGATGTTAGCCAAGTTTCTGGAAACAGAATAGTGGTTGCAGGATAAAGTATTTTTTTCATTCTCTAAATAACAACAAATACTGCTATCTATAATTTAAAAGTTTTTATATATTTCGTCCTACCATACTCTAAGCGGGAATTTTTTTTTTAGTATGAAATTGAATTACAAAATTATTCATTAAAAGTTTGAAGACTGTTTTAGGTGTTTTCATTGAAAAAAAGTAACTTCCTGCCAATTAATATTTAGTTATATTTCTTCTGTCTCAAACAATTTTTCCTAGAAAATGTTTTTTTCTTCTCTTTTCACGGTTAGTTTTCAATTCCAATTTTTTATTTGACAAATTTATAATTCTACGGTTTGAAGGATTATATACTCTTAGTTTGAGATCACAATTTTTTTTTTTTTTGAATTCCATATTGAACTAAAAGGAGATATATAAATTGAGACGAAGAAAATAGCTATTGTGATCATGATTAATTGATATTCTATTAAGTGATAAGTTGTAGCACTAAATATGACATCTCAAAAGAATATTATCGTCTTCGTTTTCCCTCCCAATAAATTGAAATGCCAACTTTTAGTTTACCTTAATTCTATCTAAAGATAAGTATGACAAGTGATGAGAGTTTGTGACTTTTAAGTAAAGGGTATAAGATTGAATCGAAAATCAAATCAAATCTCAAATTGAGTTAAATCGAAAATAACTTGACTAATGGTTTGGTATTAGAAAAAAAATCCAATTATATTTGAGTTGGTTTGTTTTTAACTAAAAAAAGTTAACTCGAGATCAATCCAATCCGACATTATATATATATATATATATGTTGTTAGTAGCAATGCCAAACATGCTCTTAGTTTGGTATTGAAAAGAAAAATACAACTGTACATTATATATATAATTTTTAAATTTATTTTATACATAAAAGTATTTACTTTGATATAATTTCTAAATACTTTTTATACTTTTTCATAATTTTTATCTTTTAACATATTATTTCAAGTTTTTTAGACTTGAAAGTTTGAATGGTCCAATAAAAGCTATAGTCCCTAAATATTAGTAACTCTAATAAAGTTTGAATCAAAATCAAATCAATATTAATGCTAACAAAAAAATTTAATTCAACACTAAGAATGACAATAATGTTGAATATTGACACATATGGTTCCGAATCCAAGTTAGGTACAACTAAGAGACGTCCTACTGAGTTTTGATAGTCCTATTAGGGGTCTTTTGGTAGAGCGTATTAGCAAAAATAATGCGTGCATTAACTTTATGTATTAGAAGTGCCTTGTTTGGTGCACTTTTTCATGCTATGTATAACTAATACCATGAATTTCTAGGTATTAGTAATGCAAAGGGATTTAATGCATGCATTAGTATTTTAAAGATACATACCCCTCAAAATCCCTTTTACATATTTTTCACCATAATTATGGACGATATTTTTGTAAATAAATATTTTTATACAATGCATGCTATTTTTTATACACCAAACCAAATAATGCATAAAAAATATATGTATAACTAATGCAAGCATAACTAATACACTCTATAAAACATTATTTTATACACTACCAAAGGGCCCCTTAGTGTTATACTTTTTTTATATCTTATTTGGATTATACTACTGTAATATAAGAGACATCCTATGGTGAATATACACACATAGCCTTGTACAAAAGGACAAATGCATAAATTACCCCTTGAACTTGTGCTGAAAAGTAAGTTACAAGCTCAAACTATTGTGGCGACCTATTACACACCTAATCTTGTTCAAAGTGATATTAATACCCCCTTTCGAAGACAATCTCAGTTGTGTGTAAAAAAAAGTGTTATACACGCGTTTCATATATAAATAATATTTATTTTAACTTTTTGAAACCTTTATCTCTTGATATTTTCTTAAACTTTTGCAAAAGAATAAAAGATTTGGGCATCTTCCTCATCTCACCATACATTTCTTTTTTTAAAATATATTTCTTCTTCTTCTCCATTGTTCATAAATTGAAGGAAAAATAAAAATTTGAAGAGAAAATAGGAGTCAGTAAGTCAATTATGAAGTTAAGAGATGTTGACGGCGACAATAGGCGATGGGCAACACCATTATTGTCGGTGGAACAAATAAAATTTTCAGATCTGTAAAATTCGTTAAAAATCTTGATAACTAGTATGTAAATCAAGCATTTCATTAGTATTCTTTGTGTGTAATGATTAATCAAATATGCTATTGATGATTTGAGATATAAAAATGATATTGTGGTGGTTGCAGGTAGTGCTCCGACGAGAATAGAGAAGACAAAGATGGAGAAATCATTTTCTTCGATGAGCTTTTGATAAGTTTAGGTAATATAATCATGAATTTTATGCATTAATGTTATAAGATTTTCAATAGAAATCATTATCTTTCTCGTGATTAGTTTTTGGTAATCTTCTCCGGTGAATCCTCCGATGAGTTCGAACGGAAAAATCATGAATTTTAAGTTGAAAATTATTAACTTTTCTTTGGAAGTCACCATGTTCTCCACTCCTTTATATTTCCTTTTAGAGTTCCTCTTTAAGGGTAGAGTGTTGGATGTGCTTCCATCAAACAATCAATGGTGACAAATGTTGTGATTCCTTAAGAAGAAGAAGAACTCAAAATCAACACCGACTCAACAACATTGGGGGCCTAAAGCGAACTTAAGAGAGGGCCCCTAATATTTTATTTTTTTCATCATATATACTTTTATTTTAAATCTACTTTTCTAGCTATTCTAAATTCGAAGTCATTATGTACTAATTTATAATCAATTTGTTTTAATAATTCCTTTTTGAATGATAATATAGCTAATTCATTCAATCTCTCTTGAGACATTGTTGATCTTAAAGAAGGTTTAATCAATTTTAATTTCGAAAAAATTTCTTTCGGATGAGGCTACAGTTACATTAAATATTAACATTATTCTATAAGCAATATGTGTATTTGGAAAAGAATCAAGTCTTTTTATTTGATTGAGTATTTTCATTAGATCATTATCTTCTACTTGTATTATTTCTCTAAACACTTTTAATTCAAAAAATAACTCTAAACCATCAATATCAGAATAACTATTATGTGTTAAAGAAAGTTCAACATTAAGACAATATTTTTTAAAATTCTAATCATCTAGTGATCTCAATATTTTACCACTAAATAAGAAATCAAAAATATTTTCATATGGTTCAATTGGTTCAAATCTATTTTGAAGTGAAAAAGTAGTTTGATCTACTCTACATACATAAAGTAATCAACTCTAAAGGATTCTTCAAGGGACTTTGTGATTTCGTTATCCATATTTTCATCAAATTGTTCCTTATGAAATTCAGGTTTATATTTATCTCATATGCAATTTCCTTAGTAGAAATCATAGCACTCATAGTATATATATATATATGTATACATTTTTTCTAATATATTATTTGTTTCTAATATATATATATCATGACTATTAATATAATTTAGGAGTAATGAAAGTAAAGATTATTAAGTTTTTATATTAAAGAACATGAACAAATGAAGGAGTAGCAATTGACATATTCATTTTTGTACAATAATTAAAATACATAAATAGAAAAATATATAATTAAGAGATAATTTTTATATTCTAATATATAGATATAGATTATACATATAGATATATAGATTGATTGTAAGTAATTAAATAATAAAGAGAGATGAATTTAAAATATTAAAATCATATTGTCATTTTGTGATTCGGAGAAGGTAAAAAAATATTAAATTTTTAAGAGTGAAAATTAGAGAGATGTGAATTATAGATATTTTTTAGTCCTGGTAAATTGACATATGAAGAGTTTTTTTTTGTGTAATTGTTCCTCTACTAATGAAATATTTATGTACAATAAATTAAGTAATTACCTTTACAATAAAATAATTGATTAAATAAGAAAAAAGGCCTAAAAAAGGAGATAAAAGATAAATCCCTAAATATAAATATATTTAGGTCATAGAGAGGTGTCACATCACCTTCTCTATGTTTCTTCTTTATATATAAGAAATGAGAGGATGAAATACTAATTGACTTATTTACTTTTGTACAATAATAAATAAATAGAATTGTAGAAGAAATTGTAAAATAAATAATAAAATTGATTATAAAAAAAAGGATGCATCACTTCTCTAATATTGATAAGAAGCTCTCTTTTCCTTAGTCTCGAATCTTGATCCATCTTGCGCTTCTTTAACATGCTCCTTTAAACATTTACTTGTAAAATAAGAAGTTGGACTCCATAGGTTGAAACATATTAGTCCATGTAAAATATGAAAATTTATATATATAAAAAAACATTAAAACAAAAATATTGAACCATAATACCCTAAATCATTGAGGTGATAGTAATTTTTATCAAATGTAGCATGTTTTTCTGATAATTATATAGTGATAGGTGAAGTCATGAGAATTAAACACAAGGAAGCTAAAAACTCATTTTATTTTGTAGAGTAACCATTTATGTGGAGTTATTAGAGGATTAATGATAGCCTTTTGGGTTTCATAAACTGAAAAAAATTATGAAAAATAAAGAAGAGTAAATGAGGGAGAAAATATAATTTTAAAGTTATTTTTAACCTTTTAATATAGCATATAAATAGAGAATAAATAAGAAAATTCAAAAAATTGAGAAAAAAGAAAAATGTGAATGGTGGCCATTGAGAGGTGCCACATCACCTAGATTATATTTAGCTTTATTATATATATAGATTTACATTTATTTTGTCAAATAATAAAATATAGGGCCTATTTCCCTACTTGTTTCTTATAAATATATTTCTAAAGGTAATTGTTTTAGCCTTATATATTTCTAAAGCTAATTATTTTAGCCTTTGAACTAGTCTCAAGTTCATTTCTAAAGGATAATTATTTTAGCTTTAAAACTAGTTTCAAATTCATTTGGGAGTCCATGAGTTTTCCTTTTCCTCGACTTAAAGGCCTAAATGAATATTATTTTAGCCCTTAGAAACTTCATTTGGAAATTCCAAACTATAAATTTTACTTTTCCATTTTCTATCATTTGCTCTAAAGGTTATGCAAAAAGGTTTATAATATAATTTTCAATCCGTTAACAAATAATATTAGACCACATAAAGAATCTTCAAAATAAAAGATAAGCAATTTAGTACATCAAAACTTAAGAGTTATGCAAACATATATAAGAGTTAGTTAGTATATCAAAAAAACATAATTAAGACAATGAAGGGGGGTGGGGGGCTAGGAAATGTTAGACTCCTAATTTACAAGACTCCAAGGGTTGTGATGATCCTAATTGCTGTTGGCCTAATATTTTAGGCTAATAATGAGTTCCAAAGTAGAAACTCCAGCCTTCTGCTTGTACATGAAACATAAGAAAAATAAGGAGATAAAGATTAGAAACTAATTAAATGGTGCAGTAATGTAAGTATGCAAACAAATGTGAACCTGCATTAAACAAGAATATCAAAGAATTGCTAAAATGACATTTTGTGTAACGACCTATACCCGTCGTTAGGGAAAAGCCATTGGGGAAAGAATCGGGTTCGGAAAAACTTTTTGTAGTAACTTGAGATTTCCTAGCCTAGTCCAGATTTGGATGAAATCGGAGTCAATGAGGTCTAGAGAGATCTAGTAATGCATGAGAGATCTAATGATGAATTTGATCATATGAGTAGTTAGCTAAGACGTTAAGAAACCCGTACGACTTTACGAAATCGGATTTGGGCGAGTAAAACTCTCGAAACTGATCTTAGCGTGAACGGGTTAGTTTTTGAGTGTCATGGGATGAAGGTGTATTGTGAAATGGGGTTTGGAACTCTTAATTTAGCTCTCTGTTTCCGTGAAAGCCGCTAGGGCGGGGCTGCTGTGGTGGGATGGGGGCCGCCATAGCGGGCCAGTCGCGACTTAAGTCGCAAATAAACCCCAAAATGCCATTATTCTGCAAATTTCGTTTTTGAGAGCTAGGAGACGACCCCAGGCAATTCTTGACAGTTTCCCATGAAAATTGGTGCTAAAGGTAAGGATTTTACTCCCCTAATCCATTTTTCGATCCGTAGAACTTAGAATCTTGATCATATACTGTTGGGGGAGGGTTTTTGAACTATTTTGGATGGTGGGAAAAGCCCTAGGTGCAACTTAGGTTCAAAATTTGGTTCTTGGGTTGTTATAATCCAGTTGATTAGATCTTTGATTGTTGATCCTTGCGTATATTAAT
>NW_006239213.1:553309-563414 GCF_000226075.1 Solanum tuberosum | reverse complement strand
AACACTTGATTGTATGATTATGAGAATGTACATATGAGTGTGATTGTGATTGTGATTGTGGTTAGTGTTGAATGGATCGGGTGTGACGTTCCAACACACTAACTTGGATCGAGATCCACATTCTGACTTGTTAAATGGATCGGGTGCCACGTTTCGGCACATATATTGGATCAGGTGTCACGTCCGACACACTAACTTAGATCGGGTGCCACGTTTCGACACATATATGGGATCAGGTGTCACGTCCGGCACACTAATTGGGATTGGGTACCATGTTCCGGTACACTAATAATTTGGATATGGGTTCCATGAGAGGACCATTGAATTGTCATATTTACTTGTTATTGAGAATGTGGATTTGTACATTGCTCTTGAAATGATAACTGTGTTTATATTCAGTACATGTCATGTTTACTTTGTTGTGATTATGATATATGTTGTGCTTACTGGAATAGCCGCGTGATCCTACCAGTACACTGTGGTTGTGTACTGATACTACACTTGCTTGTTCTTTGTTGAGTACAGGGCATCTTCAACAGACCTCAGTTAGGTAACTTTGAGAGTGACCGGATTCAAGGGTGAGCCAATTCTTTCAGGCTGTCATGGATCTCTCTTGTTTAAGTCCACTCTTTTTCGGACTCAGACTATTTGTTTAGGGTGCTTTGTTTAGTTTTCGGGGCTGCGCCCCCTTTTCTTAGACTTGTTAGTTAATAGATGTTTTGGTACAATTACTTTCAGGTTCTAGGGGTTGTTTTTCAGCAATGTTGGTAGTTTGTTTTTGATTAATTTCCAGAGTTTATGTGAACTCCAGTTTTCCTTAGTCATTTAAAGCTGCTTCCGTATTTTTAAATGCCTATATTTTCATTTAGTTGTGTAGTTGGATTGTAGTAATGGTTCTCCCACCGGAGGGTTAGTGTGGGTGCCTGTAATAGCCCGGAAACTAGTAAGTTAAACTAGAGAGTTCTAGAGCTTTTCATAAGATTTTTTGAGTTAGAAATGAGGGTTAAGCTCGTAAAATGACTTCCCGTACTTAGAATGAGGGTTTTAGGGTTAGGGCGTCAAGGTACGACCCCCCAAGGACCACCCAAGGGGTCCTTGAGGAGGACCTCAAAACAACTCTAAAAGCTGTCAAAATGCAGCCACCTACGAAGCCATCTAAGACCAGTAGATGGACCCACACCCCGTAGGATGGGGTCATGGGTCAAGGCCTACTCTTGACTGCAAATTTCAGCTGCAGACCTCCACCTACGGAGGTGTAGCACGGCCAGTAGACCCATCCACGGTCCGTGGATGGGGGTTTCGTGAGTGAGGTCAGATTTTGAGTTTTTAATTTTAAGTTAGGGGTTTGAGGGTTTATTAGTAATTAGTTAGGGGTTAAGGGAGGTCGGTTAGTTAGTTATTAAACCACCTAGGCCTAATAAATCCCTAAACTAAGTCAATTATTTCATTTTTCAAAGAACCCAAATTCTCTCCAAATAATTCAGAAGAAGAAGAAGAAGAAGAAGAGGAAGAGCAAGAGGAAGAAGAAGAGGAAGAGGAAGATAAAGAGGAGGAAGAGGAAGAAGAGGAGGAGGAGGAGGAAAAGGAGGAGGAAGAAGAAGAAGAAAAAGAAGAAGAAGAAGAAGAAGGGGAAGAGGAAGAGGAAGAAAAAGAAGAGGAAGAGGAATAGGAAGAAGAGGAAGAAGAGGAGGAAGAGGAAGAAGAGGAAGAAGAGGAGGAGGAGGTGGAGGAGAAAGAAGAAGAAGAAGAAGAAGAAGAAGAAGAAGAAGAAGAAGAAGAAGAAGAAGAAGAAGAAGAAGAAGAAGAAGAAGAAGAAGAAGAAGAAGAAGAAGAAGAAGAAGAAGAAGAAGAAGAAGAAGAAGAAGAAGAAGAAGAAGAAGAAGAAGAAGAAGAAGAAGAGGGGGAAGAAGAGGAAGAGGATGAAGAAGAAGTAGAAGAAGAGGAGGAGGAAGAAGAAGAAGAAGAGGAAGAAGAAGAGGAAGAAAAAGAAGGAAGAAGAATAAGAAGAAGAAGAGAAAGAAGAATAGGAGGAAGAGTAAGAGGAGGAAGAAGCGGAGGAAGAAGATGAAGAAGATGAAGAAGAAGAAGAAGGAGAAGAAGAAGAAGAAGAGGAGGAGGAGGAAGAAGCGGAAGAAGAAGATGAAGAAAAAGAAGAAGAAGAAGAAGGAAGAAAAATAAGAAGAAGAAGAAGAAGAGGAAGAAGAAGAGGAGGAAGAGGAAGAAGAAGAGGAAAACAAAGAGGAGATGGAAGAAGATGAAGAAGAGGAGGAAGAAGAAGATGAAGAGGAGAAAGATGAAGAAGAAGAGGAAGAGGAGGAAGCAAGAAGAGGAAGAGGAGGAAGAGGAGGAGGAAGAGGAGGAAGAAGAGGAAGAAGAGGAGAAAGAATAAGAGGAAGAAAGAGAAGAAGGAGAAGAAGGAGAAGAAGGAGAAGAAGAAGAAGAGAGGGTCAAGCTAGATCAACTTCCTCCATTGTTTCAAGAGTTGTGAGGGCTTTATAATCAAGGTATGATAGCTTATTCATCCTTGGATTCTTCATCCATGGATCCTCCTAGATTTTCCCCTAATTGTGAAGATGAACCCCAAATTCTAGATAGGGTTTCTTCTTATGTTGTGGGTAGTGTTGAGTATGAATCCAATTGGGTGGATATTCCTTGTTTATGATTGTTTTAGTGTTGAATCATGATATATTGATGAATTTATATGGTTTCTAGGGTTAAACCTAGTCTAATTGATATTATGTGGGTTTATGTCATGGAAGGTGAAATTGAGGATTTGTAGATTGATCTTCTAAAATAAATGAATTGTATGGTAATTGTTCATGTATATAAACATGTGGAAATGAATGTAAGTAGATTATACTGTACATTATAGATCATGACTAGTAAAGCTTGAAGTTGAATCTCTATGATGATTTATGACTAGAATCACTTAATAATGAAGAATGTGATTAGAATGCCTTGAAATCTAGATATGAAAGATGATGGTAAAAAGTAAAGATTTGAGAGTAAGGCTTGTATTTATGAATGATGATTGTTAGGGCTTTAGAGTAAAGCTAATATGTTGAATTAAGAGTGTTTAATTGCATAAAGTGATAGAATCACTAGAATTATGGATTGGTTGTCAAGGACATCCCTCCAAGAGTCATGTATTAAGTAACAATTTAATAAGCGATCTTGTGGGATGAATGCCTAGCACCGAGTGGATATTGTATTGAGATGGGAGCTTTTACTTAGTTGAGTCCAGCTTCCAAGATGGGAACTCTCACAAGTAGAGTCTGGGTTTCCCGAAGTATATCTCATGAGATGGAGTCCCTCACAAGTTGAGTCCAGGTTTCCTAGTAGAGTCTTTGTAACCCATAACTACGTGCCTAGTAGGAAAGATAGCTAGTGGGACCAACTAAGCTAACAAACCGGTTCTACCCTAGGCAAGTAGATCAACCCTTCTCGATGTGGGTAACATCAGAGGGGATTCTATGAAAGCTCATGTGGTCCCATGTTAGTTAAGGCTATTTTCCCAACTAGTACAAGATTATTATGGAACTTAGACATGCTTGAGTAAGTATCTCAAAGTGTTCCAAGTTAATAATGAATTAAGACATGCTTAAAGAAGCATCTCCAAGTGTTCTAACCTAATGAACTTAGATATGCTTGAGTAAGTATTTCATAGCGTTCAAAAGTAAAGAAGAGGGACTAAGCATGCTTAAAGAAGAATCTCCTAGAGTTCCAATGTCTTAAAGAGAGGGACTAGTTTCCAAATCAATAAGTATGCCTTGAAGCTACTTATGAGAGTCTAAGACTTGACTATGTATATGGACTATGTTTATGATGCCCAAAAGGGATACTTAGCTTGGATGGTATTATGGGGTCTTATCCATGCCTTGAACAAGTATGCTTTGAGATTTCTTGAAATGGTTCTCTTATGATATGAAGGACTAAGGATGGAATAATGCTTATATGATGCTTATGTTGGAGACTTTGCTTATGATTATGATATTGTCTCTTATGCTTATAGTTGATGTTTCATGAAGTACTTTATTATGCCTATGGATTATGTCTGATGTTGACTAAACCTTATGATATTATGCTCATATGAGGTTATGCTAACTTTCATATTTAGTACTTTTGTACTAACACATACTTTGCCTACATTCTCATAAAATGTAGGGTTCAATGATTTGAGTTCCATTCTTGAGGATAGGTTTCTAAGGAGCAAGGAGTTTGAAGATTTGGGTGAGTCCTCATAGCTTAGAGGACAAAGCCACTATTGCCTTTATGGCTTTTATTTTCATGTTTTGAGATTATTGTATTGGCTGTGACCCAAAAGTATTCAAAGTTGTATTTAAAAGAGGTTCCTCTCCAAGTTCCACCACAAGCTCCTCCTCAAGTTTCTATTGATACGGGGGCTATGACAAATGTGGAAATAAGGTTGGCTCTCCAAATATTGACCCAAACCATGACGATCCAAGCTAATAGGGAGGTTGTTGCTCCGGCTAATCCAAATGTGAATTCCACAACTTTGAGAGTGAGAGAGTTTTTGAGGATGAACCCTCCGGAGTTTTATGGTTCCAAAGTGAAGGAAGATCCTCAAGATTTTATAGATGAGGTGTATAGTGTGCTTTCTATCATGGGATTGACTTTGGTAGAGAAAGCGGAGCTAGCCGCTTATCAACTGAGAGATATAGAAAAAAATATGGTATGAATAATGGAAAGACAATAGGCCGGTAGAAAATGGGCCCAATAGAGTGGGAATGGTTCAAAGAAACATCCTTGATAGGTTCTTTCCCCGAGAGTTCAGGGATGCTAAAGTGAAATAGTTTATTAACCTTAGACAAGGTAGCATGAGTGTTAAGGAGTATGCCTTGAAATTTACCCTACTATCCAAGTATGCTCTATCTATGTTACTACTCAGAAATCTAGTAGGTGAAACTAGAGCCTTACGTGTGAGTTGTTGAGTTTGATGTGGGGTTTTATATTGTAAAATGGTTTCCTGAGCTTAGGTTGAGGGATTTAGGGATTGAATGTCAAGGTACGACCCCCAAGAACCAACCAAGGTCCTTGAGGGGGACCTTAAAGCCTAACCCCCAAGAACCCAAAATTTGCCAAAAGGTAGCCTACCCACGAAAAGGGCACCCACGAGCCGTGGGTGGACCCACGCCCAATAGGTGGGGGTCGTGGGTCAAGGATAGACCTTCCCCCATTGTTTCAAGCTACAAACCCCAGCCACGTTTGACCAGTACGGTCCGTGGGGCCATCCACTCCCCGTAGGTGGAGGTCATGGATGGGGTCCTGAGGTGCTGTCCAATTCGGTCAAGTGAGGGGCAACCTGGTAAATTTCTAGGGTGGTTAGTTAAGTAAGAGTTCGTTTTATATTGATTAATTAGACCTATTTAAGACCTTTTAAGTCATCAACCACCCCTTTACACTTCATAATTCCCAAATCCAAAATAGTAATCACCTCCTCTCCAAATAATTCTCTCTCTAAAACCTCCATTGAAGAAGAAGAAGAGGTCAAGGTCTAGGGGTCAAGGACTCAATTTTTAACTCAATTTCTTGAGGAATATTCAATTAAGGTATGGTAGTCTTGATTCATGGTTAACTTTCCATCCATGAAGTCCTCAAACCTTCAATTTCAAAGTTGGAAATTCTCCTAAACTAAGGGTTTTCATTCTAGGTCATGGATTCTTTCTCAAATCATTTTCAATGGTTTAATTATAATATATTAAGATTGAATTGTTGTTTTATGGTGGTTTTAAGATAAAATCCCCCATGAATCCATGATTTCCCCTTAACCCTAATTTATAACTTTGATATGGGTGAATTGTAGTAAGATGAATGTTATGAAATTGATCTTGTAATGGTTTAGTTACTTGAATTATGTCATTATTTATGCCTAAATTGTAGTAATTCTAGGTGTGTTGGTGAATTATGATTCATGGCCTTGAAGGGTAAATTATGAAGATTGATGTATAATCATGATGCTTATATATATGCTTTGTGATTTCAATGAAAGTAATGTGATTATGACTATAATGAAATCATGATATTATTGAAAGGTTATTCTCAGTTATACACTTGTGAATGATGATGACATGTTGTGAAAGGTTTCTTCAATGTAATGATATACCTTGAATTGGTAGGCTTAGGGCATCCTCTTCTTGTGTAATTGAAAGTGATCTTGATTGATGTACATTGAATTGGTATGCTTAGGGCATCCTATTCTTGTGTAACTAAAGTATCTTAACTTAATAAATATTGAATAGGTAGACCTAATAGTGGTAGCCCATTCATGTAATGAATAATGTACCTTGATTCGGTATACCTAATGGTGGTAGACCTTTCATAAATGATTAATGAAGTATTCTTAGGCTTTATATTGAGTCGGTAGAACGAATGGTGGTGGCCCTTTGATGATGAGTCTATGAACTACTATAATGATGAATCTTGAATCGGTAGACCTAATGGTGGTGCCCCTTTCATGTGTGTAATGATGTACTTTAGGTCGGTAGACCTAATGGTGGTAGCCCTCTCAAGTATAATAATGTTAATGAGAATGAACTTCTCTATGAGAATTTAAAGCTTAGCACCGACTGGATATGGTAAGGTGGAAGCTCTACCCATGTTAGGCCGGGTTTCAATGAATACGTTTCTTATCCCATAACTATGTGCCAACATAGGTTATTAGCTAGTGGATCCACCTAAGCTAAAATGTTATCGATTCTACCTTAGGCAAGTAGACCAACTCTTTTCGGTGTGGGACTGATGACCCCTCAAATTGGACTCATTTAGGGCTATATTTTGATAGAATTAGTGTCCTCAAATGCATATTTTGTCTCAATATCTGTTGAAAACCCTTAAGTTTCAGGTATTTGGAGTTTGAGGGAAAGTATGGACACTACTTAGCAAAGAGGAACAAAGGCAGTAGAAAGAACGACAAAATGAAGATCTGAGAATCGCCGAACCTATTCAACGAGTCGCCAAAAGTTCTTAGCCTCGCCTTTTGTTCCAGTGTGTTGAGCCATGAAGGAAAGGATCAAATCGGCGGTGAAAAAGAGCAGTTGGCTTATCGCTGAGCAGTTCCGCTAAGCTGTACTATGTCGCCCAATGATCCAAAACACGACGATGCGGAAGGCTAAAGCAAGACGGCCATGAACTAGACCAAAGGGCGGATTGCTGTGGAAGTTGTGTCTTGATTACGCAAACATCAAAATGGCGCCGTTGTCGGGGAGTAGTGTCACTTGAGAATTCTTAGTTTAGTAAAATTTTTGTTCATCTTAATTGTAGTTCACTTACTTTACTTTTAGTTTCGTTTTGCTTGTTTGTGTATTGAAGCATAAACATGGATATGAGTGATCATTATGTGTATCAAACATATCACCCCCTCTTGAAACTGTTGAACCTTAGAGACAACCTCCTAACGTTCAAACATGTAGGGGATGAAACCATTCAGGAAATGTGGCTGAAGTTTCAAGCAGTGCTAGAACCATGCCCATAACATGGGATGACCGACAAAGCGCTACTGGAGTGCTTTTATAGGGGTCTTGGACCCGAAAATAGAAGTATCGCCGATCAACTTTTTACGGGTGGTATGCTACACCAGCCCTATGAAGTAGTAGCAAATCTCCTTGATGGAATGGTTGAAACCAACAAGGAAGCCCAAAAGAAACACGAGTGGGACGCACTAGTAGCTCAAGTAGACATTCTGTCCAAACGAGTCATGGACTTGGAAGCACAAGCCATGGAAAAGGACAAGCACTTCTCCCTACGAGAGTGTAAAAATGAGAAGAAGCATGGGGGTGTGCAAAATGATGAAGTTCTCTCACTCATTCAACAGAAAATTGAAGCACAAAACAAGGTACTGAATGAGATGAAAGAGAACATCGAAATGCTAAATGAAATGTCAACCTCTAACTCCATGACAATTTAGCTGCAAGATGCCTAGGTAGGCCATTTGATATCAGGTCACTATCCACCGTTTGCCGAGGATTCACCTAGTTACACCATGGCCGACTCCAAGGATGAGGACTAGGTTAACGACGTTAACTAAGGCGCTATTTGGGAGGCAACCCAAAAACCTTTTTTTGCTTTATGTTGGTTTTAGAAATAATGGTGTGTTAATTGTGCAGGAAGAAGTGTGGGAAGCATTTGGAAAGAAAGAGATTGGCGAAGGAAATGTCGATTGGTGAGTCACCAGAGTATTAGGCGACCTGACTCACACCTCCGTTTGATCCAACACAGCTTGGGTTTGAGGTCTGTAAAACTTGGTGGGCCTAAAGAAATGATTGGCGAGTCACCGATCAGCTCGGCGACCCCGATTTGTATCGCCATTTGGATCCCCACATTAATTGGGGGATTCTGTAGAACTTGGCAAGGAAGGTGATTACTCACGCTGAATGGTTCGGCGCTCATGACTAATGTCGTAGAGTGGGGCAAGAACTGGACGATTTTTCAAGTCAAAGGTTTAAAAGTTTCAATTTCCTATGCTCTCCCTCATTGTCAAACTTTACAAACTCGCACCTAATTTTATTCTCAATATCGCTGCATATCTATTGTGATTTGGTTATTAAATTGTTCTTGGATCTGGATTGCGTTGCCGCCTAGCATCTCAGTAGCATCTTAATCAACATCCAAGGTTGGTTTCCGAGCCCAACGTTCCTTTTATCAAAAGTTGTGCTCAAATACGATGACATTACTTTGATGATGTGTGTTGGTCCTCTTTGGTAGGATTAAAATACTTGTTTACCTGATTAGTTCACAATTTTTGCCCGTATTAAGTTAAATAGTTAATTCCCGAAGATTGCGCTTTAAAATGGATAAAAAAAATTGTGGGTTATGCATAAATGTTACTGGGCCTGAGCCTAAGTTTGCTATTGCATGTTTTGATTTAGCTTTCAGGGGTTGCGGGGTTGAATTCGGGAAGTTGGGTCGAAAGTAGGCTCATTGGGTCATTTAGCGAGCTGGGTCGAGCTTGCTGAACCACTCGGCGGTTCGCTAAAGCCCCATCTTGCCTTTAATTCAATGCTAAATGTGATGTTGAATTCTGTAGCTTTCGGCGAGAAGCATGATGTCGCCAAACCCATTTAGCGCCTCGCCGAAAGACTTCCTGTTCGCCCTTTGTTTGCATTCTTGTATTCTCTATGCACTCCACTCGGCGCACCGCCTAAGTAGTTGAGTGATTTGACAATTGGTTCGGTGAAGTGATTCTGCAATTGAACGACCTTGCTTTTGTCCGAATACTTTCTAACTCTTTCTCAAAACTTTGCATAAATGGCTAGATCAAAAGTAGCTGGAATAGATATGCCACCCCAACAAACAAGAGTGAAAATTTTTAGGAAAAATACAAAGGCAATAGATCCTCCCAAAATGGATAATGAGGGAAAGAAGCCCAGTACAAGCAAGAGAACAAATCCCTGAGACCCCACTATTCCCTCGTGGAAATGTGGATTCTTCACAGCTATCCACTCCTTTCTGGCGGCTCATGACTTGGACAATCTTAGTAAGTCAGCTGCCGCTGAATCTTCTGAAGAGGCTCCGGGGACCATTATCAAATTCCAGGCTGACATATCGAGCACTGATGCCCCGACAGATGGAGAGACTGCATAGACATGATTTCTCTTTAACTCCCTCTCTGTCTTTCTTTATTCTACATTTCAGATTTTGTGTTATTTTCATTTGAGGACAAATTATTTTTATTTGTGGTGGGGTGAGGCCCACCTTGTGTGCGACTATTATTGTTTGATGTTTTGTTGATACATTTGGGTCGTTATGCGTGCAATGTCATTATATACTGCTTTTGTGGATGTTTGAGCTTATGGCTCCTTTTGTTTTAATTAAAAATAATTTTGACCCTTCCGAAATTTTTCACAAATTTTCGTCACCTCTTGTGTGCACTTGAATGTGGCTGTTTCTTGGCAAATTTGAGTATTGGTTTTGATCAATATCGATGACTCAAATAGTGTTCATAATTGAACGAACATGAATGTACGACTACGATGAGGCCAAATGAAGTTGCATAGACAATATGTGAACTCTTTGCATCTCGTTGTGATTAGCCATGTATCAAATTGATTCTCTTGTGATGACCGTTGCACACTAGCAAAAGTGTGGA
>NW_006239213.1:552939-553149 GCF_000226075.1 Solanum tuberosum | reverse complement strand
TAAGCCAATTTGACATATACCTCTTTTGTGACCTACCTTGTGAGTGTGTGAACCTCTTTTAAATACCCCTTGAGCCTTACCTTTCTTGGGAAGAAACTTGATGAAAACTGGACCTCTCTTAATCCACTACCTATAATCCTCTTGATTTTAAGGAAAGTCAAGAAGTGCAAGGAAAGTCTCATTTAACCCATGGTGTTGAGAAAAATGGAA
>NW_006239213.1:539503-552496 GCF_000226075.1 Solanum tuberosum | reverse complement strand
CCTTTGCGTGTGAAAATGGAATCATCATTTGTGTGAGGGCATTCGAAGGTTTTTATTGAGCTTGAACTTGCATTTGAAGCAAGTATTGTGAGCATGAGATTCTTTGATATTGGTGAGTCACAACTTGAATCTTTGAGTGCACATTTGATCTTTGCATAAGTAAATTGAGTCTTGTTGTGTGCATTCATGATTGAGTCTTGTGTAGCACTGTTTGAGATATCCTTGTTTGAACGGTTGAACTTTAGTTTTACTTGACGACAAGCAAACGTTTAAGTTGGGGGGGCTGATGAGTCCTTAAATTGGACTTATTTAGGGCTATATTTTGATAGAATTAGTGTCCTCAAATACATATTTTGTCTCAACATCTGATGAAAACTCTTAAGTTTTAGGTATTTGGAGTTTGAGGGAAAGCATGGACACTACTTTGCAAAAAGGAACAAAGGCAGCAGAAAGAACGATGAAATGAAGATCTGAGAATCGCCGAACCCATTCGGCGAGTCGCCAAAAGGTCTTATCCTCGCCTTTTGTTCCAATGTGTTGAGCCCTGAAGGAAAGGATCAAATCGGTGGTGAAAAGGAGCAATCGGCGTATCGCCGAGCAGTTCCACGAAGCTGTACTATGTCATCCCATGATCTAAAAAATGAAGATGCTAAAGGCTAACGCAAGACGGCGATGAACTAGACCAAAGGGCAGATCACCGAGTTGATCGGCGATCCCGAATAACTTCACTGATCCTTCGCAACACATTTTCTGAAAACTATAAATACTAGTTGATGTTTTGTGTCTTAGTATGAGAGTAGAAATTATTATTATCAGATTTTTAATATCAGACTTAGAATATTCTCTCTAAGCTTGGAGAGGGTTTTGAAGAACTTGAAGATTCAAAGGGTTTCAACTCCAAGATTTTGGACTTGGGTCTTGTGGATTCTTCACTTTTGACTTGTTTTAAGACTTAATACTGCTTACCCATTGATGGAAATTGAGTTTGGTATACATTTTCACCTCTTTTACATGTGTAGCTTAAACCCCAATTCTTGGGGTGTGCTTTTGTGAATATGGGTTAGATTAATTGTTGGGTCTTGCTTGTTGATAGGTTATTTGTTGTTTACATGTGATTTTGTTTACTAGTTGTGTTGGAACTTAATGAAATTATAGTTGCAAATACGATTTCACCTTTGTGTTTTCGGCTTGCTCGAGAGAGAGGTCGTAAAACTAAAATTACTAAATTGATGTCCGGTGGGAGTGGGTCGACATGAGGTTCAGCTCGAGAGAGTGAACCTTAGTCCTTCTCCCACACACTCAGCTCGAGAGAGTGAGTGGGCTAAGGCGGAGGATGTTCTTCATGCGGCAACCCGCACTACAAGAAAAACACCCTCTAAGGAAGGGAAATATGGTCCCAAAAAGTCGAAATCTGGTCCCAAATAGTAGTGAGTGGGCTAAGGCGGATGCTGTTCTTCATGCGACAAGTGGGTGTCTGAGAGGAACCCATTTGATTCGGGGTAAGTTGCTCGAGAGAGAATTTTACCCCCCACTATAGTCTAGCCTAGTAACAAATATTCAGCGGATTTACTATCAAAAGCATGTACCCAATAGTCTAGTCTAACCCGTATTCCTATCACATCCCAAGAATCCCGTCTCCGCATTCGTATCTCTTTTTATTTTTGCTGATTTTGCTCTTTACTTGCTTACAAACCCCCCATTGATTATTGACACTCGTGTCAAACCCTTTAATTTGTCATGTCTTCATTCGATAAAGTCTTTAGCTACGGTTAGTTTTAGCACTTTCGTGCTTAACCACTAATTTTCAGGAACCACTCCCTTGGGACTCGACCCCAACCCTTGGTTGGGTTACTATACTATTGTACGATCCTAGACACTTGCATTGGAAGTTGTGTCTTGATTACGCAAACATCAGGTACATGACACCAGATTCCATGTTAAGCTCACATGGTGTATGTCGGTTAGGGCTTATTCCCATCATGTGAGTTATGTGCTATGGTTACTCAAAAGGTTCTATGAAGTGTGGGTGGTAGTATGGGATGCCATTCATGCATTGCACGAGTAGGATTTGAGAGGGCTATGGTGTGTTTCTGTAATGTCTTAATGTCTAATGAAATGAATGTGCTCATAATGATGCTAATGAGAATGTTGACTTAAAGGCTTAATGTAATGATGAATGCTTAACTTAGAAATGTTATTATGAGTTGCTTTCCTTGTCATGCCTTATTAAATGTGAATGTTCCTTGTCTATGATTATTGACTAAAGATGAGAATGAAGAATGGTAAGTATGTTATGGTGGCCTCAAAGTGGTACTTAGTATGAATGGTATTATGGGATGCCATTCATACATTGCACAAGTATAAGTTAGGGTTACTTTCATGATGGTTCTATTATATTCTAATGACTTACATGATGAATATCCTTATGTCTTATGTGTTTATACTAAAGATGCTTGAAGTTTCTCAAACTTGACATATAGCATGGTTTTCAACCAAAATGTCCTTTTTAGTAAGATTTTTGCATGGCTATCATACTTAGTATATATTTGTGCTAACCTATATTTCTTCTACATTTTTTACAAACTGTAGGTTCCAGATCTTAAGGTGACTTCTAGTGTTCAAAGCTTGGATTGATTCTCTCCAACGCTAGTGGTGTGTCCTCATGGTTCGAGGACGAGAGTTGCTCATTTCTATTTCTTTTATGTCATTTTATGTTTTGGACTATGTTGAAGGGGTGTGACCATACTATCTTTGATTCAAGTTATATTAGATGGCCATGTCAGACAAAGTTAGACTTCCGTTGTTTGTTTTTAAATAATGACTTCGATTGTATGGATAAAAGTTTCAAATTTCGTACCATTTTCTTATGTCTTATGTTATGAATGCTATGAGGCTTGTATGAGGCTCTTCGGAGTCTTATACACCGTGTTACGTCTGGGGTGTAGGCTCGAGTCGTAACAATCTATGGTGGTGGATCCGAGAGATAAGATGAGTAGGTTCTTGACGGGTGTGTCCGATTTGGTTGAAGAAGAGTGCCGTACGTCAATGCTCCTTCATGACATGGATGTCTCTAGGCTTATGGTGTATGCTCAACAAATTGAGGAGTCAAAAATTAGGAAGAAGAATAATGAGGCAAAGAGGACTAGGACCGGTGATGGGAACTTCTCCAATGCTAAGTCCGTTGGACAAGGTAGACCTAAATCTAAACCAAGGTATTCCGGTCAAGATTTTTCCAACACCCCTAGGTTTGACCAAGAGAAAGGTAGTGGGTCTACCTTTCCTAAACCTACTTGCACCAAGTGTGGGAGGAATCGCCATGGTAAGTGCCTAGTCGGCACAGAGGGTTGTTATGGGTGTGGAAAGAGTGGGCACAAAATGAGAGATTGCGCGGTTCTTAAGGATAATGGAAGAGAGGATAAGCAAGTTGCCATTAGCGGTCTGGATGAGAGTGCTCAAAAGAGGAATAGGTTCTATGCCCTCCAAGCTAAAAATGATCAAGAGTGCTCTCCTTATGTTGCTACCGGTATGTGTTTTATGCTTTAGTAAATTCGGGATTACTTGTCTTTTTGTGACTTATTATGTTGGGCCTTGAAGTTTTCTTTAGTATGAATGATGTTTAGAAGAGTTAGTATAGGCTTACTCCCAAGGGGGAGATGGTGTGCCTATCTAGCAAGGTTATTGTGTGTTTATGTGTTGCCATGCTTTCCTTATATGCATGTTCATGAAAAAGCTTAGGTCTTGATAGAAATGGCTTATGTGCATTGTTTTACCTCATGTTGTAGTGGATTGAGTAGAGTTGCCTATTTGACTTCATGAGATGAGTTAATGAGCATGCCGTAGTTTGGGGGTGAAAGATTCCTCCTAGAATAAATGCCTTTTAAGAGTAAATTGCATATAGGCTCCATGAGTGTATGTTGATCATGTTTTAGCTAGGAGATGGTAGTTCCTCCTTGAATATGAGTAGATATAGAATTTCGTGCATTTTGAGTTGGTAGATGTAGTTCCTATTCCTTTATGTTGCATTGAGTATGATTAGCTTGGAATTGAAGTTTTCTTCCTTTGTCTATGTGCATTTAGATGAGTTGCATGGATGATGGGTTGCTAGTCTAGAGTCATTTTCTTTAAGAAGTGTTTTAAAATCGTCATTCGAGGACGAATGTTCCTAAAGGGGAGATAATGTAACATCCCATAGTTTAGTAGGCCACCTAGGGGTAAGTGAGGGTGCAACAAGTCAAGGCTTGAGGGCATGAGCCAAGGCAAAGGGGCAAGAGCCAAGGCAAAGGCCAAGGCTGTCCCAAGCTTGGGGCCACACTGCCTCAACTCCACGACCACCACCACGGCCAGTGGTGTGGACCACGGCTCGTGGTGTGGTCCATGAAGGCAAGACACTAGCTCCCTAAGGGCTGCTTTAAAGTGGCTCACCTTCACAAGCCACTTTACGGCCAGCGGTCTTGACCACGACTCGTGGGAAGGCCCGTGAAGGTGCCTTTAATTTGTGAAGGCCAAGACACCAAGACTTAGTCACTGCCAAAGGACCACGACCATGACCATGACTCGTGGTCTTGACCACGGCTCGTGAGCCCTGTCGTGGTGCCTGACACCATGACTGCCTAGTGAGGAGTCTTTTAGTAAATTCCTTTTTAGTTGGTTTTAAGTGGGGTCCATTTTGTATGGACTTTATACACCTATATAAACTATTTTAAGTCACTAACCACCTCAAATAAGTCATTAATTCCACAAACCCCAAAAGATCCCAAAGTTCTTCCTCGAAAAGATTGATCTTCTAAAATAGATGAATTGTATGGTAATTGTTCAAGAATATAAACATGTGGACATGAATGGAATTAGATTATAGTGTACATAAAAGATCATGACTAGTAAAGCTTGAAGTTGAATCTCTATGATGATTTATGACTAGAATCACTTAATAATGAAGAATGTGATTAGAATGCCTTGAAATCTAGATATGAAAGATGATGGTAAGAAGTAAAGCTTTGAGAGTAAGGCTTGTAGTTATGAATGATGATTGTTAGGGATTTGATAGTAAAGCTAATATGTTGAATTAAGAGTGTTTAATTGCATAAAGTGATAGAATCACTAGAATTATGGATTGGTTTGCAAGGACATCCCTCCAAGAGTCATGAATTCAGTAATAATTTAATAAGCTATCTTGTGGGATGTATGCCTAGCACCGAGTGGATATTGTATTGAGATGGAAGCATTTCCCTAGTTGAGTCCGGCTTCCAAGATGGGAACTCTCACAAGTAGAGTCCGGGTTTCCCAAAGTATATCTCATGAGATGGAGTAACTGATGAGTCCACGATTTGGATTCATTTGGATAGATTTAGTGTCCTCAAATGCTTATTTTGTGCCAATAACTGATGTAAAATCATTGATTTCCAGGTATTTGTATTGAGGAACAAAGCGTGGACACTAATGGGTAAAAGGTAACAAGGCAGCTAAAAGAACGAAGAAAAGACGACCTGTTGATCGCCTAATCCATTGGGCGAGTCGCCGAGTGGCTATTACCTCGCCTAAAGTTCTCGTGTGTCAAGCCCTGAAGGAGAAAATCAAGTTGGTGAGAGAAATGAGTAGTCAACATGTCGCCGAACGGTTCCGCGATGCAGTGATTGGATCATCCAAAGTTACAGAACTTAAGGATACTGAAGGCCAAAGCAGAAAGGCGATGAACTTGGAAAAAGGGCGGATCGCCGAGTTGATCGGCTAGCCCGACTTACTGCGCTGAATGGTCCTTCGCAGCATATTTTTGTCAACTATAAATATATTTTTGAATATTTAGTTTAGTATCAGTTTTCCTAATAGAAGAATATTTGAGTTTCGGAGTTGGAACTCTGAGTTTTGAGACAAAGATTTCCTTAGATTTGAAGAATTGAAGTTTTCCATTTTTGAGAAATTGGAAGTGGGTCTTTGAGATTCTTCAATTTGGACCTTTGTAAACACGAAATTAATCTTACCAGTTGCTGGAAACACAATTTGGTAACGATTTCTATCTTTTTATGATGTCTAACTAAAACCCCAATTCTTGGGGTGTGATTATGGGTTGATTTAGCTTGTGGGTATTGCTAATTGTTAGATTAAATGATGTTTATAAGTGATTTCATTCAGTAATTGTGGTCTAATTTAAAGGGTTGTTGTTGCAAATGCAATTCTACCTTCGTGTTTTTGGCTTGCTCGAGAGAGAGATTTTAAACCAAGATTACTGAATTGATGGTCTATGGGTATTGGGTTGTCATGGGTTCAACTCGAGAAAGTTGCTTGTTGGTGTTCGAGAGAAACCAACTTGATTTGGGGTAAATTGTTCGAGAGAAAGTTTTTACCCACTAAAGTCTAGCTTATTCACTGATTTTTGGCTATTTACTATCAGTTGCAATTACCCATTTGTCTATATTAGCCTATAATGGAATCACATCCCAAGAACCTATCTCATTGCTTATTAATTCGTGTTATTTGTTGTTGTTGTAGTTGATAATTACAATCAAAACCCCCCTGTTATTTGACAGTTGTGTCACCCCTTAATTTGAGGTCTGTATTTCTTCGACAATGTCTATACCTATGATTGACTTGAACATATTCGTACTTTGCAATTGAATCTTAAACACGTACCACTCCCTATGCTATTCGACCCCAAATTATTTAGTTGAGTTATATTACTAACTAACGATCGTTGATGCTTAGAATTGGATGAAGTGTCTTTGAAACATTATTAATCAAAATGGCGCCGCTGCCGGGGAGTGCTGTTGGTTAAGATTCTTTAGTTAAGTTGAATTTTGTTCTTGTTAGTCATAGTTGAACTTACTTACTTTTAGTTTTGTTTTGCTTGCTTGTGTTTGGGAACATATCTTGTAGCAACGACAAACCAATGGACCACCCTTCTTTGAAAATGATGATGCTTAGGGATAACATCCTAAGTTTCAGTAAATTGGAGGGTGAGTCAGTTTACGAGTTGTGAAAATGGTTTAACGCTCTCTTGCAGCAGTGCCCAATTCATGGAATTCCAAAAATAATTTTTCTGGAATGCTTCCACAGAGGTCTTGGCCTCAAAAATTAAAGCACAACTCATCACCTCTTCTTGGGTTGTTTGATATAACAACCCTATGAAACAGTAGCCCAACTCCTTGATGGCATGATTAAGACCAACAAGGAGACAAAAAAAGACCAAGAACTAGCCGCATTGGTGACTCAGCTGGATGTCTTGGCCAAGAAATTCATGGAATTGGAGGTAGCGTCCAATAAGAAGGACAAGTACATTCCCCCTCACGAGCGTCGAAGGACGAAGAAGCAAGAGGGTGGGCAAATTGCAGAGGTCCTCTCACTTATTCTACACTAAGTCAAAGAGCACGACATAGTGTTGGAGGAGATACGAGAGAATTTCTTGATGCTAAATCAGATGACAACCTCTCATTCCATGTTCATTCAACTACTAGAATCCAAAATGGACCAAGTGCTATCTTACCTCTACCCAGAGCCAGAAGAGGGGTTGCCCCGTGAAAATGAGGCAAACCCCACACATGGAAATTAAGTGGGGACTTGCATCGTGCCATGACGTTAACTAAGGCGCTTCTTGGGAGGCAACCGAAGGGTTTATTGCTTTATTTTCATTTTAGAAATAATCGTGTGTTGATTTTGTAGGTTGAAGTGTGGCATGTGTTTGAAAAGTGCAGGTTGGCGAGCTAGAAGTCTAGTCGACGACTAGCTGAAGAGGCCCGCGAGCCTGATTTGGACCACCGTTGGACTCAACAAAACCCTAGGGGTTAAGTCTGTAAAGCTCGGCGAGCCTAGGAGCAAATTGGCGAATCGACGACTAGGTTGGCGATCTCGACTTAGTCCACCATTTGGACACCCACATTAATTGGAGGTTTTGTAAAACTCAGCGAGGTAAGTGCCCAATCGGTTTGTTGCCGAGTGGGTCGGCGAGCAAAACTAATGTCGCCGAATGGGCGAGAACTGGACGGTTTTTAAGGCCAAAAAGTTCAAACGTTAAAACTCTTTCACTTTCCCTCACTTTCCAACTTTCCAAAATCACACCCGTACTTTAGTATTCTAGATTTTTGTGTTTTTATTGCATTTTAGTCGTCAAGTTTGTGTTCAGAGTTGGATTTCATTGCTGCCTAGCATCTCAAAGTACTTATTCAGCTTCAAAGGTTGGTTTTCTGAGCCTCGAATTTATTTTTAGCGATTTTTACTTTTATGGAATGATTTCTTATCTTAGTGATGTGAGCTGGTCTCTGATAGTGATCGTATGCTAGAATGCCTGTTTTAATTCAAATATCTTACCCGTAATGCCTTTGTTGTTGATTTCCCGAAATTTACGTGCTTAAAAATGATTAAAAATGTGGGGTTCTGCTTGCATGTTGTTGGGTCTAGTCGGGTAAAGTTTAAGTAAACCGCATTTGTGCCAAATGACGTAATTTGCCCAATGATGGAGCGGTTGACGTCATTCTTAAGGGCAAAAGTCGTCAAATGGCCAAATTTGGCTAAACTGGGAGAAGTTTGAGTATCCAAGGGGCATGGGTGTAATAGGTCTTAGCTTAATTAGAGGAGTGCATGTTTTGATTTTGTTTTCGGGGGCTGTGGGGTTGAATTTGGAAGATGGGGTGGAAAGTAGGCACGTTGGGTCATTTGTCGAGCTGGGTCGAGCTCGTCGAACCACTCGGCGGTTCGCCGAATTCTCCCTTATCACCTTTAATTTCATGCTTAAACTAGAGTTAGGTTCTATAACTTTAGGCGAGAAGCCGAAAAGTCTTCCTTGATCGACCTTTCTGTTCCCCTAACCCCTAAAATGCACTATAACTTTCGGCAGGCTAATCCTTGCTCGCCGAAAGCTATCGACGATTCGCCGAAAGGCCTTTCCCATCTCCGACATGCTATTTTTCTAAGAAAAATTTGAGCTAATCCTTTCGGATCGGCGAGTCTGTCTGTAGCTATTATTCTGTGTTTTTGCTTGAACTGTTCCTCACTTTGTTCGATGTTTTGTAGATATGGCTAGGACTAACATTGACATGCCGCACCGTAAATGAGCATATGGAGTAGTCGTAAATGAACGGGGAACCAACCCTCCTAAAAAAGGAAGAACAGAGCCTCAAACAAGAGGCAAGGGAAAAGGCAAGAAGCCAGTTGCTGAGGTTCCGGAGCATAAATCTGGCAGGGTGAGAGAGTCCATCGACTTCCAGGCTGCACTATCTAAGCCAGAGGACGACCAGCCACTACAATCCAGGTGGACAAAGCTCCGTGCTAGATCTCGTCCTAACTCTTCTAGAGTCCCGACAACTACCACTCCTTCTCCAACAGATACAGTGCCAGCCCCGACACCTCCTGTGGCTCCAGTGCCACCTGTGGTCCCTCCTCCTAGGCTACTCAACAGGCTGAAAGTTGATTGGTTACGGACTATCCTTGAGGAGAAGCTACTCTCCACAGAAGGTCTTGATGACAAACACTCCCCAGTAAGGAACCCTCTTCAGTATCATCGCTTTGAGCAGTTCATTAGACCTCGAGGCCCGTACATACCTACATGGGTCTGGGAGTTTTATTCAGCATATGGTGATCTGGTTCCTAAAAGTAAGACGAAGGCAAGTGAGTTCAGACCAGTGAAATCTATCATGGTCAGAGGAAAAGAAGTAAGGTGTAACAGTGAGTACATCAATACTGTACTCAATAGGGATCTAGGAGCTATAGTAGCATATGAGGGCTTGCCTACTACTTAGTCCTTGGATGACTTGAATGGCTGGCTTGCACCGTTGATTTCCAATACCACCCCGAGGTTGATCGAGGTAGGGGTCCCCATCGAGAAGAGAGATTTGAATATTGCTGCTTGGTTTTGGTTTGTCTTCATTAGCAGCACCATCATGCCATCCCAAAATGAGTCCATCGTACTCCACCTCAAGGCGGCCTGCCTTGGGTCGATCATATCCCGAAGGGGCGTCAACTTGGGACTCTTTATTGAGCAAGAGATGGCCATGAGGGCCAAGCAGAGGCAGACTTCCCTACCATTCCCAGTCTTGATCACGAAGTTATGCCGGTGTGCTGGTGTACCTCGGGATGCGATGAGAGATATTGAGGTCATTCCTTTCTCCTCTACAGATATCAAACATATAGAGGCCGAATACACTCGAGAGGAGGCCGACAGGAGGAGAGCAGCTCCAGTGGATACATCTCCGGAGGTGGACATTGGTTGTATACTTGCAGAGGCATCTTTGGCTACTCCGGCCTCTGGGCCTTCAGGTACATCTGCTCATACTTCTTCTTCATAAGCTCCGGGTGCTTCTACCTCAGCCCAGCCCACTAAGATCACTCAGGCCATGCTCCTGAAGATGGGGCACTTAGTCTATTCAACTGATGTGGGGGCCACTAGATTGAAGGATGCTGTGCCATGGATGATTGAGGCTACTATTTTAGCTGCACTGACCCCCCCATCCGAACTTCCATTGACACTCTCACTGCGAGAGTTGAGGCTTGTGAGAGCAGATAGGGGGAGACTTCTGAGGTTACGACTTTGAAAGTCGAGGTTGCAGATCTTAGGAAGGACGTGGATTATTTGAAGTCCACTGACTTCACTTCCCTATTAAAGGCAGCAAACGATGTAGATGCCCCAGAGACTTCTGAGATTGCTCCGGCCACCACCACAGAGGTACACCAGGATGGTATAAGAGCTGATGAGTAAGAGGTAGAGATCGTCGAGGAGCAGATAGAGGTGAGGGATGAGAGCATATATGGAGACCTGCCAGATCTAGAGGAGACGATTGTACAGTCGGTGATCCAGACATCACTGACAGAGATGTCCATGGCAGCTCCTAGTGGACCCACAACTTTTGATGTGACTCTGAGCACTGATGCACAAGTTCAGAGTACTACACCGGGCACTGATTCCCGGACAGATGGAGCGACTGTTTAGACAGGATTTCTCTTTACCTCCCTCTATGTCTTTTGTTTACTGACTTTTTGGATACTTTATTGCATTTGAGGACAAATAGCTTTTGTTTTGTGGTGGGGTGAGGCCCACTTTTCGTGATTATTGTTTTGGTTATATATTGGGTTTTTGAGCTATAAATTATGTTTAGCATTGTTTTTGTGGATTATTGAGCTTGTGGCTCCTTATTTTGATTGTAAAATGATTTTTGATCCTTTCGAAAAATTTGTGCCACCTCTTGATCGTGTTTGAATGTGGCTGTTCTCTTGCAAATTTGAGTATCAGTCTTATCTATATCGATGACTTGAATAGTGCTCATAATCGAACAAAAATGAATGTGCGGTTACGATGAGGCCAAATGAAGTTGCATAGAAAGTATGTGAACTTTTTGCATCTCGTTGTGACTAGCCGGTTATTGAATGAGTCTTTTGTGATGAACATTGCACACTAGTGAAAGTGTGGAGTCTTGTTTGATATTGGTGCCAATGCCTTGTATGATGAGATTTCCATGAACCATGTGTGATGACACCTAGAATTTGCCCCGTTGGTCCGGTTGACTAAGTGATGCAGTCTCTTGAAATGATCTTAGACAACTTTGAAGAGTGTGAAACAATTTGATATTGTAGCTCTTTTGTGGCCTACCTTGTGAGTGTGTGACCTTTGCTTGAGCACCTTTTGAGCCTTAGCCTTTTCTTGGAAGAAACTTGATGAAATTGTGACCTTTCTTTATCCAGTACCCATAACATAATCCTCGTGATTTGTGGTTTGTTTGAATATCTAACTTAGGCCAAAAGCCTAAGTTGGGTGTGTGGTGAAAAAAAAAAGGTAAATCAAGAAGTGCAAAGAAATTCCCCTTTTGACCCATGATTTTTGAGAAAGATGGAACCCCTCCAAACAAAAAAAGAAAAGAAAAGAAGAATGAAAAAGAAAAAGAGTGAAAAGGTTTGAAATAAAGTGCAAAAGAAATTGGGGTGTCTGGTATTTCATGGAAAGTGAATAATGGGGTGACTTTTGAGCATGAATCAGAATGATGAAGAAAAGGGAAGAAAGTATTATTCATACCACATTTCATGAGGATAGCAACCACTGAGCCTAAATCACCATACCCTTACACTCAGCCTCGTTACAAGCCTTGAAAAGACCTTTTTGATCTTGAGTGAGTTGAAGTAAGTGTTGATTGGAAAATAAGGGCAAACCTATGGGTAGAGTCATGCATGTGTTCATCTTTGTGAGTGTGAGTGTGAGTGTTGATTGTGATTCCGGAGCTATAAATTATTGAACCATTGTGTGTGAATATGGAATCATTTTTTGTGTGAGGGCATTTGAGTACCTTTGTTGAGCTTGAACTTGCATTTGAAGCAAGTATTGTGAACTTGAGAATCTTTGATAATGGTGAGTCATAACTTGAATCTTTGAGTGCACAATTGATTCTTGCATGAGTAAGTTGAGTCTTTTTGTGTGCATTCATGCATTGTTTGAGACATCCTTTTTGAATTGCTGAACTTGAGTTTTACTTGAGGACAAGCAAACGTTTAAATTGGGGGTGTTGATGAGTCAACGATTTGGACTCATTTAGGGCTTTATTTGGATAGATTTAGTGTCCTCAAATGCTTATTTTGTGCCAATAACTGATGTAAAATCCTTGATTTCCATGTATTTGTATTGAGGAACAAAGCATGGACACTAATGGGCAAAAAGGAACAGGGCAGCTGAAAGAACAAAGAAACGAAGGCCTGTTGATCGCCTAATCCATTGGGCGAGTCGCCGAGTGGCTATTACCTCACCTAAAGTTCCAGTGTGCCAATCCCTGAAGGAGAAAATCAAATCGGCTAGAGAAAGGAGAAGTCGGCGTGTCGCCGAATGGTTCCGCAATGCAATGATTGGATTACCCAAAGTTTTCCATTTTTGAGAAATTGGAAGTGGGTCTTTGAGATTCTTCAATTTGGACTTTTGTAAAGACGTAATTAATCTTACCCAGTTGCTGGAAACACAATTTGTTAACGATTTCTATCCTTTTATGATGTCTAGCTAAAACCCCAATTCTTGGGGTGTGATTATGTGATTATGGG
>NW_006239213.1:531911-539316 GCF_000226075.1 Solanum tuberosum | reverse complement strand
TCTGGGAGGGGCTGCACCTGGCCATCCACAGACCCCACCTACGGTCCATGGGTTGTGCCTGTCAGTAGCACCTGGAACTTCAGTAATTGACCTACATAACCTACATATCTGGGACATAGCTTCTCTTTCTTGCCAAATCTCATCACTCCCATAGGTGACAGTCTCAGGAAAACCAAGTCATCAATTTGGAACTCCAAGTCCCTTCTACTCACATCTGCATATGACTTCTAGCGACTCTGGCTATCTTTACTCTTTATCTAATGAGCTGAACTTTTTCTATAACATTATGAACCAAATCTGGCCCTATCAAGGCTTCTTCACCTATTTCAGAACAACCAAACGGATATCTATATTTACGCCCATACAATTCCTTATAAGGGGACATCTGGATGCTGGAATGGTAGCTTTTTGTCACGACCCAAGCCTAGGGCCTAGACGTGACATGGCGAATGAGGAACCCGAAGGAACCCCAAACAAGCCTCTCAAACTTGTCATCACACTTCATCGGTCGCGGAAGTACATTCAACATTAATTAACGGGAAATAGGGACTAAGGGCAAACCATTTCAAAATGACATCATAGAACAAGAGTCAAGCTCATTTACAAAATACTTGTCCAACGCACACCTCTACATACATAGATAGGACGGGGCCATGACATTCTACCGGCTCCCCTCATAGTCAAAATACAATTGCAAGCTAAAGTCTCAAAACATAGGAGTAGGAAACATAACATAGCCCTCGAATCATTGAGGACTCACCAACAACTCGGATAAGCACCGTACTAGCCACGTGAATGAAGAGAAGGATCAAGAGTAGCTCCGGTCCCTACATGGTGACATCATGTAGGCAAAATATGCGTTAGTACTTGGAATGTACTAAGTATGCGGGGTGCAACACAACAATAGACAAGGACACAATCGAAATACAAGAAATAGTTTCATAGGCATTATGAATAACAATATGAGGATGCATGATCAAAGTGAAGTCAAAACATGTTTAAGTAACTCTATACTAATAGTAGATATCATATGTGTATGCATGATCCAACCAATCTATAACCCCAACTTAGGATGGGGGATGCCGTTCACACCCGGACACCCTGGTGGCAAGGTATAAACCCCTCACATGGTTGATGTTGGTCACACCCCAAGCATCCTAGGTGGTGAGATATAAACCTCTCACATGGTTGATGTTGGTCACACCCCAAGCATCCTAGGTGGTGAGATATAAACCTCTCACATGGTTGATGTTGGTCACACCCCAAGCATCCTAGGTGGTGAGATATAAACCTCTCACATGGTTGATGTTGGTCACACCCCAAGCATCCTAGGTGGTGAGATATAAACCTCTCACATGGTTGATGTTGGTCACACCCCAAGCATCCTAGGTGGTGAGATATAAACCTCTCACATGGTTGATGTTGGTCACACCCCAAGCATCCTAGGTGGTGAGATATAAACCTCTCACATGGTTGATGTTGGTCACACCCCAAGCATCCTAGGTGGTGAGATATAAACCTCTCACATGGTTGATGTTGGTCACACCCCAAGCATCCTAGGTGGTGAGATATAAACCTCTCACATGGTTGATGTTGGTCACACCCCAAGCATCCTAGGTGGTGAGATATAAACCTCTCACATGGTTGATGTTGGTCACACCCCAAGCATCCTAGGTGGTGAGATATAAACCTCTCACATGGTTGATGTTGGTCACACCCCAAGCATCCTAGGTGGTGAGATATAAACCTCTCACATGGTTGTCCGGTTCTTTTCCCCCGGACCGGGCATGGTCATGCAACACTTTATATAGGAAATTCCCATTAGGCTCTAATGCAATCTCACGTATGGAATGAACATATACACAAGCTTAGTTTGTCATCAACACATCTCTGGATTTCCATACATCTCATAACTCAAGCTTTAAAGCATCGATTCATCAATTCTCCATAGTTGGACATTTTGTCAAACACCTTGAAGGCATGTAATGGAATCAAAGAGCATGGAAAATAGGGTAGTAATTATGCAGCCAAACCAGTGAACAACCTACAACAACACCTTTTTAACACCCACAATACCACATGAAAATCTCCACATCCATTCCAAATTTAGGTTCAAGTTCTAGGGTCACAACATGCTCAAAACAATCACTTTTCATGTTTAAAATTCAATGTGCAGGAAATTATTACAAAGAACAAGACTAATTTATGAATCTTAACTTAAACCATGAATTAGTGAGTAGAATGGAGTCTAGGCACTATGGGTGGAAGGACCCATGAGTTCAACACCACATACCTTGAGTTTTTATGAAGGTCTTGAGAGTGTCTTCAATGGAAGCTTGGAACTTGGAGCAAGAGTCTCTTCAATCTTGAGGAAGGTTTTGGATTAGGGTTCTTGAGAGAACTTGAGAGAAAATGTGTCTAAGTATGGGAGAGGTGTTTTGGGAAATGTTTTAGAGATGGGAATTGAACTAATGGTATATAGGAAATAACATATGCCCTTTGGAAAAATGGTCCAACACTTAGAAAACAAATGAGGCGGGTGAACAGTAAAAACGCTCACTGGAAATTGCCTTTCCTGCCGGACAGATTTTACGAAAATGGGCATAACTTCTTCGTCCGAACTCCGAATGAGGTGAAACGAAGTGCGTTAGGTAGCTAACTCAAAGGGCTTTCCATGGATATATTATTGGCCACCCAAATAATTTGTGTTCTAGGAGATATGACCCTCGAAAAGGCTTCACTTGGAAATTTCGGATTTTGATACGGTTGCTCTAAAATTTGGGTTAGACCCATTTCCCACTCAATTTGACCCCCTAAACAAGAATATGAAGTCGGATTTTCGAAAAACGAAACGGATCTTTTTATATACAGCTAAACAAGTTTCCGGTAACTTCCGAAGCACATTTTTAAGAACTTTTTGGGTCAAATTCAAATATAATCATTTCATTAAGTTCTCGACTCCAAACTCACATGTGAGGCTCTAGTTTCACTCTATCATTTTCCGAGTCGTTACAGAAAGCTTATCCCCACTAAAGTCTAGCTTATTCACTAATTTTCGGCTATTTACTATTAGTTGCAATTACCCATTTGTCTATATTAGCCTATAATCGAATCACATCCCAAGAACCCGTCTCATTGCTTGTTAATTCGTGTTATTTGCTGCTGTTGTAGTCGATAATTACAATTAAAACCCCCCTGTTATTTGACACTTGTGTCACCCCTTTTTTTGAGTTATGTTTTTATTCGACAATGTCTATACCTATGATTGACTTAAACATATTCGTACTTTGCTATTGAATCTTAAACACGTACCACTCCCTGTGAGATTCGATCTCAACTCATTTAGTTGGGTTATATTACTAACTAACGATCGTTGACGCTTAGAATTGGATGAAGTATCTTTGAAACGTTATTAATCAGTCCCTCACAAGTTGAGCTCGGGTTTCCTAGTAGAATCTCCGTATCCCATAACTACGTGCCTTGTAGGAAAGTTAGCTAGTGGGTCCAACTAAGCTAACAAACCGGTTCTACCCTAGGCAAGTAGACCAACCCTTCTCGGTGTGGGTAACATTGGAGGGAATCATATGAAAGCTCATGTGGTCCCATGTAGGTTAAGGCTATTTTCCCAACTAGTACAAGGTTATTATGGAACTTAGACATGCTTGAGTAAGTATCTCAAAGTGTTCCAAGTTAATAATGAACTAAGACATGCTTAAAGAAGCATCTCCAAGTGTTCAAACCTAATGAACATAAATATGCTTGAGTAAGTATTTCATAGTGTTCAAAAGTAAAGAAGAGGGACTAAGACATGCTTAAAGAAGTATCTCCTAGTGTTCCAATGTCTTAAAGAGAGGGACTAGTTTCCAAATCAAGAAGTATGAGTATGATGACCTAAAAGTGGTATTTAACATGGGTAGGATTATGGGGTCTTATTCATGCATTGCACAAGTATGACTTAAGGTTATCCTATAAAGTGTTCTCTTATATGATGTATGTTTAGATAGGATTGTGCTGTAGTTGCCTTCCTTGTTATGTTGTGATTGACTAAATGTGAGAGATTCCTTTGGTTATGAGAAGTAAGTTAAGGATGAGATCAAAGATGGTAAGTATGTATGATGGCCTAAGGTGGTACTTAGTGTGAGTGGGATTATGTGGTCTTATTCATACATTGCACACGTATGAATTGAAGCTACTTATGAGAGTCTAAGACTTGACTATGTATATGGACTATGTTTATGATGACCAAAAGGGATACCTAGCTTGAATGAGATTATGGGGTCTTCTCCATTCCTTGCACAAGTATGCTTTGAGGTTACTTGAAATGGTTCTCTTATGCTATGAAGGACTAAGGGTGGAATAGTGCTTAAATGATGCGTATGTTGGAGACTTTGCTTATGATTATGATATTGTCTCTTATGCTTATAGTTGATGTTTCATGAAGTATTTGATTATGCTTATGGATTATGTCTTATGTTGACTAACCCTTATGATATTATGCTCTTATGAGGTTATGCTAGCTATCATATTTAGTACTTTTGTACTAACACATACTTTGCCTACATTCTTATCAAATGTAGGGTTCGGTGATATGAGTTCCATCCTTGAGGATAGGTTTCTAAGAGTCCAAGGAGTTGAAGACTTGGTGAGTCCTCATAAAGGAGTTTGAAGATTTGGGTGAGTCCTCATAGCTTCGAGGACAAAGCCACTATTTTCTTTATGTCTTTTATTTTCATGTTTTGAGACTATTGTATGGCTGTGACCCAAAAGTATTCAAAGTTGTATTAGATGGTTTGAGACAAAGTGTAGTAAGACTTTCGCTTGATTTTACGAAAGACTTCTATTGTATGGATAAAGCTTTTAAAATTTATGTACTTTTCTATTATCTTATGTTATGATATGCTAAGGGCTTGCATGAGAGCCCTTCGGGATCAAGTACGCCATGTTACTTTCTAGGATGTACCCCTGGGTCATGACAAATTGTATCCGGTATTGAGAATTTGGAAGGACTTACATGTGGGTTGAGTCGAAAAATTTATTACTGTTGATTGTTAAGTACCTAAGAAAGGTTTTCATTTAAAAGTGTTGTTTTATAGTAAGGTAAATAGTCAGAGTGTTCATGATGGTTGTTAGTATTGAGAGTGTGGACTTCAGTGGAATGATGTGAAGAGTATGTGGAGTCAACTCAATGGAAAGGACTGGTATTGACTCTTCAGAGGAAAACCTTTAGTGTTATTCCGTAAAATTCTTTATGTGACCATATATTTATTTTTGCACATGGTGGTGAGTATGTTGCACTAGCTATGATCACGTGTGTTTTCACTTTGGTGGGTGGATCCCTAGTGGTGGATCAAGGGTACCAATCCTGCGGTGTTCTCTTGGTTGAGTGGGATAATTGGGATTTCAGTGGTTGAGCATTGGAAAGCTAAGTTTATAGATGGCCTTCCCCTTTTATTTGCCGAGAGAGTAAGAAAAATCCTGAGAAATGATCATGGTGAAATTCCTTATAAGGATTATACTTATGGTAAGCTTATAGGAGTTTGCACTCAAGAAGGTATAAATTTGTGACAACGATTGAAGTTATCTAGACAACTTAAGATGGATAAGCTTAGAGAAAGATCTCAGCTAGGAGACTTTTGTACCCAGTTCGATTTACTTGATACTTCGGCTAATAGCAAGAAGAAGAAACATAAAGATTCTAAAGACTCCAATCCTGATAAACCTTATAGGAAGAAGAGGTCTAGATATAGATCTAAGGAAGAGCGCGACGCTAGAAAAGCATTTCGTAAGTCCAGTAGATTTACCTAGAATAGGTCTAAGTGGGAGCTCGCCAATATCAAGTGCTATAAATGTGGAAATTTCGGACATATAGCATCCAACTGCAAGCTTGAAAAGCTGAAAACCCTAGAACTTGAGGAAGAAGTTCATAATAAGTTTATAATTTCGTATACACTTCTGGTTCTGAGTCTGATTATGATTCTGATTCAGTTTCTGAAGAAGGGATTGATTTGCTTGATTTATCTGATAGTAATCAGCATGGTAATACTTGCAATACTTGTCATGGTGATATTTGTTCTTGTGAAAATGATGAATTTTATAAAATACAATCTCAGTTTGAAGATTTGAATATCAATACTATTACATCTGATAATGTGATAGAACTTTTAAAAGAAGTTACTGATAATGATCTTCGTGAAAAAATTATCCATCTAGCGGCTAGTAATAATGCTAGTTCAAGTTTTTCAAAAAATTCAGAAATACAAAAGAATGATTTTGAATTTGAATATTCTGCACCTTATTCTTTGTCTGTCATTAATAACAGACTTAATAAACAAACTGTTCACACAAGAGATTCTTCTTTTGATGATTTGAAAAATGAAATTGAGAATTTGAAAATTGAGATTAAATCTCTTAAACAAAATCAAATGATTTATGATCATCGTCTTACTCAGATTGAAACTGTTAATAACAAAAGAAAAAATATTGTTGAAGAAAATACTCTTGCAAAATCTTTTAATCTTGATCCTAAACAAGGTATGTTTTTAGGAATGATGCAAATTGTTACTGCTCATAAATGGTATGTTAAATGCACCATATTTGATTGATAATAGTTTTTCAATAACTGGTATTGCTATGATTGATAGTGGAGCCGATGTTAATTGTATTTAAGAAGGTCTTGTACCTACTAAATATTTGTAAAACAACTCATATGGTTAAATCTGCTTCTGGACATGCTTTAGATATAAAGAATAAATTACCTAATACTCGCATTTGCCAAAATAAAGTTTGCATTCCACATTTCTTTTTCTTGGTTAAAAATCAGTTATCCGTCCAATTATACTTGGAACCCCTTTTATTAATGCTATTTATCCTAAAGGTTTTTCTGCTACTTATGAAGACAAAAACATTAGTTATACTTTTATCACTGACCATATTCTCGTGATATTTAAAACTTTGAAATCCACCGAAGTACAAGAAAAAATTAAATTAATTTCTGAACAAATTGATATTGATTTTTGTGTTGATCATCCCCGTGCTTTTTGGAATCGGAAAAAGCATATTGTTACTCTTCTATATGAAGATGATTTCTCTGAGAATGATATTCCTACCAAATCTCATCCTTGCCAGATAAACACCGAATTGGTATAATTCTGCAAAAAGGAAATTGATAATTTGTTACAAAAGGGTTTGATAAAACCTTCAAAATCTCCTTGGTCTTGTACTGCATTTTATGTTAACAATGCTGCTGAAAGGGAACGAGGTTTCCCCAGGTTGGTTATCAATTATAAACCTCTAAACAAATATTTAAAATGGATTAGGTATCCTATTCCAAACAAAAGAGATTTATTATCTAGATTATATGATGCCAATATATTTTTAAAATTTGATTTAAAATCAGGATATTGGC
>NW_006239213.1:520433-531825 GCF_000226075.1 Solanum tuberosum | reverse complement strand
ATGCTTATAGAACAGCTTTTAATGTCCCATTTGGACAATATGAATGGAATGTTATGCCATTCGGTTTGAAAGATGCTCCATCTGAATTTCAGAAAATCATGAATGATATTTTTAACCCATATTTGGATTTTATCATAGTCTATATCGATGATAATTTGGTATACTCAAAAAAATTTGAAATGCATATCAAGCAGCTAGACATCTTCAAGAAAATTGTTATACAAAATGGTTTGGTCATTTCTAAACCAAAAATGAGCTTATTCCAAACTAATGTTCGATTTCTAGGACATCATATTTGTTACGGGAAAGTTACACCGATTCAAAGATCTATCGATTTTGTATCAAAATTTCCTGATGTTATTACCGATAGGACTCAATTGCAAAGATTTTTAGGGAGTTTAAATTACATATCCCCTTTTTATAAAAAATTATCTTCTCATGATTTGGCCCCTTTATAAGACAGGCTGAAAAAGGATCATAAATCACTTTGGACTGATAGTCATTCCACTTTGGTAAAAGATATCAAACTTCGTGTTCAATCTTTACCTTGCTTAACTCTTGCTAAAATTGCTTGGCAAAAGGTTATTGAGACATATGCGTCAAATATTGGTTATGGTGGGATATTAAAATAAATTAATCCCCACGATAAAAATGAATATTTGATCAGATTTTATTCCGGGAAATGGAGCGATGCCTAGAAGAAATATGCTACGGTGGCTCATGAAATGTTAACCATCATCAAATGCGTGTTAAAATTTCAAGATGATTTATATAATGAAAAGTTTTTGATAAAAACTGATGCTCAATCTGTTAAATATATGTTTAATAAAGATTTTAAACATGATGCATCAAAATTGATTTTTGCTAGGTGGCAGACCCAGTTAGCACAACTTTGATTTTGAAATCCATTATAAAAAGGGAAGTGATAACTCTCTTCCAGATTTCCTATCTAGAGAATATTTAACTTCATAATGAGTTTTTATACACCTTTCTTTGATGAGAAAACTTTGATTACTATATTTAAGGTAATTCCTCTTAATAGAGATTACAAGAATTAATTCTATGGGAGATTATTGATGATATCATTAGAGAAGATTTCTCTATACATAATTTTGAAATCATCGATTTCGATGAAGAAAATTATTACAGTGACTTCTATGATGCATTTGAATAAAACAATGTGTTATGTGTGCAGGATGGACCCTCCTTGGGTAACCAAGGGTAGAGGCAGGGGAAATAACACCAGAGGAAGGGGAAGATCATCCCCGAGATCGTCATACAGATCCTCTTCTAACTCCTCGATTATACAAAGAGGAAGAATGAGTTTGATAAACTCCAAAATCTCTCTATGTGAGGCCTCCTCATCTTCAGTACATCTAGAAAATATTCCAGAAAGCAGTCCATTATACGCATAACTTCAGGCATATCTGTCACATAAGAAAAGTGATACTTTTGCGAGAAGATATTGATGATATCAAATCTTATGAAGAATTACCCAAGAAATAAATGATATTTCTTTTGGAAAACTCTGAAATTCAGAGAAAAGAAGAACCTTGGAAGATATTCTAGCGGTACCTTATTAACGAATTATATTTTCCGGGTGAGTCATACAAAACCCGATCTTATTATGAAACCATTTTGATAAGCACCAGTAGTGTTGAATTTCAGCACTTTTCAGGTTACAACACCAGTGAGAATATTTATAACTTCTCCAAAATGATAATTAAACAGATTATATCTGTTGAAGATTGGGGTATCTCCACAATGAAAGAAAGGCAGATCAGCCTAAACAAAGTCTCTATGAATTTCACTTATTGAGACTATATTCATTCTTTTGATAAAGTCCTCTACTACAATAATGAGAGACATAAGCATACATGGTTTATAAAAAAATGTGCAAAGATATTTGCAGAACCAATCCCTAATTGGTTTCTAAATTGGTGGTCATACCACGGTCCAACGACGAAAATTCTGCCTGATCCATTTCTTCAATTATATAAAGAATAAGTTAAAGTTTCACCGGACCTAAACGAGTTAATCTTTTATTTTACAAAATAATACATGTATAACCTTTACTGCCTTTCAAAAATTTATTGAAGAAGATGTTGCGGTAGTCAGCATTAATGAGATTAATAACTTGATTTCTCAAAATAATTATTTGGGACTTTATGTTAAAGTTTTAGGTGAACATATTGGTTCTCTTGATAAACAATTAGATGAATTAACTGCTTTTACAATTCAAATAAAAAATGATTTAAAAACTTTTAATAAAGCTTCTACTTCTAAAACTAATTCAAAAGCTCATACTATTTCTACTCATTGCAGAGGCCCCCTGAGATTCAGGATTTTAAATTTAAATCAGTTTATGATTTCGAAGAACTTCTTGATAAAATGTTCTCAGATTTTAGCGCAAAACCTATGGATTTGTTAGACAATTTTGCGGATGAAATGGAAAAAACTTTTGATTTTAAAAATCATATTTCTTTAGAATTTAATAAATTTCGCGGTTATCCCAAGAAGAATAATACAAAGTTTGCGCATAAACCAAGCATGCAAACTTATTATTATTCCAGACCAACTCCTCAAGATGTGCTTATAGAGGAACGTGACTGGAATCAGACTAATACCTCTTATAGTGGGTGTTAAATTTATGAATGGAATCTTGATGGTTTGACTGATAGACAGTTAACTATTCTTGTTCATAGAATGCTTATGTATGCTACTATCTGTAACAGTGTTAAAAGCATAAATAGAAATATTTGGAAAATGATTATTGCAGTTTTACTGGCCAACTCAGAGGTTGGTGGGATAATTATATGAGCATTGAGCAGAAGGCTGCTGTGATAAATGCTACTTTTGATAGTGAAGGTGTTGATGACTTGGGCATGACTCTAGTGAAAAATAGAGAAGACGTTGTTTATAACTTGGTCTTAACCATTTTAGAACATTTCACTGGTAGATTTACCAATCAGTATGAGACTGTTCATACCCTGTTAAATGGTCTACGCTGTAGAACGTTGGGAGAATTCAGATGGTATAAAGATACTTATATGAGTAAGGTGATGGAATTGCCCGAAAACAGTTATGAGCATTGGAAAGCCAAGTTTATAGATCGCCTTCCCCCTTTATTTGCCAAGAGAGTAAGAAAAACTCCGAGGAATGATCATGGTGAAATTCCTTATAAGGATTATACTTATGGTAAGCTGATAGGAGTTTGCACTCAAGAAGGTATAAACTTGTGCAATGAATTAAAGTTATCTAGATAACTTAAAATGGATAAGCTGAAAGAAAGATCTCAGTTAGAAGAATTTTGTACCCAGTTCGGTTTACCTGATACTTCTGCTAATAGCAAGAAGAAGAAACATAGAGATTCTAGATACTCCAATCCTGATAAATCTTATAGGAAAAAAGAAATCAAGATATAGATCAAAGGACTAGCGCGACGCTAGAAAAGCCTTTCGTAAGTCTAATAGATTTACCAAGAATAGGTCCAAAAGGGAGCTCGCCAAGATCAAGTGCTATAAATGTGGAAATTTCAGACACATAGCACCCAACTGTAAGATTGAAAAGCTAAAACCTTAGAACTTGATGAAGAAGTTCACGATAAGGTTTATAGTTTCTTATACACTTCTGGTTCTGAGTCTGATTATGATTCTGATTCAGGTTCTGAAGAAGAGATTGATTTGCTTGATTTATCTGATAGTAATCAGCATGGTAATACTTGCAATACTTGTCATGGTGATATTTGTTCTTGTGAAAATGATGAATTTTATAAATTAAAATCTCAGTTTGAAGATTTGAATATCAATACTATTACATCTGATAATGTGATAGAACTTTTAAAAGAAGTTACTGATAATGATCTTCGTGAAAAAATTATTCATTTAGCGGCTCGAAATAATTCTAGTTGAAGTTTTTCAAAAAATTCAGAAAAACAAAAGAATGATTTTGAATTCGAATATTCTGCACCTTATTCTTTGTCTGAAAATAATGACAAACTTAATAAACAAACTACTCACACAAGATATTCTTCTTTTGATGATTTGAAAAATGAAATTGAAAATTTGAAAAATGAGATTAAATCTCTTAAACAAAATCAAATGATTTGTGATCATAGAGTTACTCATATAGAAATTGTTCATAATAAAGGTAAAAACATTGTTGAAGAAAATACTCTTGCAAAACCTTTTAATCCTGATCCTAGACAAGGTATTTTTTTAGGAATGATGCAAATTGTTACTGCTCATAAATGGTATGTTAAATGTACCATATTGATTGATAATAGTTTTTCCATAACTGATATAGCTATGATTGATAGTGGAGCCGATGTTAGTTGTATTCAAGAAGGTCTTGTACCTACTGAATATTTTGAAAAAACAACTCATATGGTTGAATCTGCTTCTGGACATACTTTAGATATAAAGTATAAATTACCTAATACTCGCTTTTAATGTCCCATTTGGACAATATGAATGGACTGTTATGCCATTCGGTTTGAAAAATGCTCCATCTGAATTTTAGAAAATCATGAATGATATTTTCAACCCGTATTTGGATTTTATCATTGTTTATATTGATGATATTTTGGTATTCTCAAAAACGTTTGAAATGCATAATAAGCATCTAGATATCATCAAAAAAATTGTTATACAAAATGGTTTGGTCATTTCTAAACCAGAAATGAGTTTATTCCAAACTGATGTTTGATTTCCAGGACATCATATTTGTCAAGGGAAAGTTACCCTGATTCAAAGATCTATCGATTTTGCATCAAAATTTCCTGATGTTATCACTGATAGAACTCAATTGCAAAGATTTTTAGGGAGTTTAAATTACATATCCCCTCTTTGTAAAATATTATCTCGTGATTTGGCCCCTTTATACGATAGGCTGAAAAAGGATCATAAATCCCCTTGGACTGATAGTCATACCACTTTGGTAAAGGATATTAAACTTCGTGTTCAATCTTTACCATGCTTAACTCTTGCTAATCCTTCTTGGCAAAAGGTTATTGAGACAGATGCGTCTAATATTGGTTATGGTGGGATATTAAAACAAATAAATCCCAACGATAAAAATGAATATTTGATCATATTTCATTCTGGGAAATGGAGCGAAGCCCAGAAAAAATATGCTACGGTGACTCATGAAATGTTAACCATCGTTAATTGTGTGTTTAAATTTCAAGATGATTTATATCGTTGAAGGTGTTATGTTTGCAGGATAGACCCTCCTTGGGTAACCAAGGGCAGAGGTAGGGGAAATAGCATAAGAGGAAAGGGAAGATCATCCCCAGGATCATCATACGGATCCTCTTCTAACTCCTAGTTATACAGACAAGAAGAATGAGTTTGATAAACTCCATAATCTCCCAAAGTGAGGCTTCTTCTTCAGTACATCTAGAAGACATCCCAGAAGATAGCCCGTTATACGCATATTTACCGACTTATCTGTCGCAAAAGCAAAATGATACTTTTGCATCAATAGCCAAACAAGACAATGATGATATCAAGTCTTATGAAAAGGTATCGAAAAAAGAAATGATATTTCTTTTAGGAAACTCTGAGATACATAGGAAAGAAGAACCTTGGAAGATATTCCAAAGGTACATAATCAATGATTTATATTTTTCAGGTGAGTCATACAAAACCCGATTGTATTAGGAAACCATTCTGATAAGTACTGGTAGTGTTGAATTCCAACACTTTTCAGGTTACAATACCAGTGAGAATGTTTATAACTTCTCAAAAATGATAATTAAACAAATTATATCTGTTGAAGATTGGGTATTTCCACCATGAAAGAAAGGCAAATCAGCCTAAACAAAATTGCAATGAGTTGCACATACTGGGACTATATTAAGGCCTTTGATAAAGTTCTCCATTATAACAATGATAGACACAAACATACATGGTTTATAAAAGAATGTGCAAAGATATTTGCAGGACCAATTCTGAATTGATTTTTGAATTGGTGGTCATACCACGGCCTGACTATAAAAAGTTTGCCGGATCCCTTTCTCAAATTATATAAAGAATGCGTAAAGGTTTCACAGACCTTAATGAGTTATACAACACAGATCATATCTTTTATCTGGAGAAAATAGACAAAATTTAATTCTTTATTGAATTTTCCATCCCTTGGATTCATAAATGGACCCCGGAAGTGGGATTCACCGAGGACCAAATTCCCTGCTTATACATGACTTTCTATAATAATTTTTGGGATAAATTGATGAAAAAAGATCCCAAAACAAAAATGTTATACAGGCAAGAACTGTTGGATCTTATTACAAAAAGGATCCAAGAATATGGTATTACTCCCCAAAAGGGAGTCATCGCTGATAGCTTGGTCAGGCATATTGCTCGAAAGCTCTCCGTTCAAGATGGAGATAAACAACTACTTGGAAGAAGTCAAGAGGAGTCTGCTTCTCAACATCACTCAATATGAGAAATCAGACACTTCCACTACAAGAAAAAGCCTTAATTAAGACCAACATTTAGCGATGGATAAAAAATCTTGTCCCTAAATATATATCTACAGGGACGAGATATTATCTTGGTCCCTAATTCTCGATATAATTACAAAGGGGCTAAATGTGGTCCCTAAAATGATGAGAAACTGGTCCCTACACTCCAAACTAAACGAAACAGAGCATCATTTTATAAATTTGACTCTAAAAAAAAGGAGATAAATAAAGAAAAAAGCTAAAGATAAACTTGAAGCGTGAAACCTACATCAATGTCTCAAAACCCCTAAAATTAACACCACCTCTCAGATAGCAATTTCAACAACTCTCCTCTGAGGTTTTCCACATACACAACGCTCCTCCGAGGTTCTCCAAAAACCTCTATTTCCTCATGCCGGCATCACCCCTTCTACTTCTGGTCTTTCTCATAGAATTTTCATGGTCGAATTTGGAGCTATGTACATACACCATTGATCTCTTCGAATCTCTTTGTTCGGTTAGATCTTTTGTTTATGTCTACTTCAAATTTTTCTTTCTATTTTGTGTTTTTGCCTCATAGTTTTGTTACTCGTTGATCTTTCAAGAGGAGTAAGTGATATTCCATATTAAAATTATTTTAGATGATGTTTCTTATTTTCTAAAGGTATGAATTCCTGAATTAGGGTTATCTTTGCTATTAAGATCTTTATTCTTCAAAAACGAATTTTTTTATGAGTTAGGGTTATCTCTGAGATCATGATATTCATATTGAAATGGGTACACATGTTTAGTGTTTCAGAGGGATTAAACAATAGAAGATTTCCTCTACTCATTTTTTTATTTATGTTGTTATTGAATGTTCGGCACTTTAGTAGTTATAGTGTTATTATATGTTCTCCACATGTTATAGCATTATTATCTATACATATTGGTAAGTGATTTATTTGAGCTTTATAAGTTTAGTGAGGTGGGGTTCAACATTATCAAGAATATTGTGGGAGCTTGCTCAAAAAAGTTGCAGTTCTCCACAAAAAAACTGTTGAATGGGAAAAACAATGAAAACTAACAGAGGTAATTAGGATTGTTTATTCAATTCTGATTGTGTTTTAATAGAGGTCACTAGGATATGATTTTAGAAATAAAATTAGCCCACAAACTGTTATTTAATCAATAGAAGTTAAAGAAAAGTTATATATGAGATTATATACACAAACAGATTCGAAAATCACAATATGAGGTAAAAGAATTATTTAGAAATTTAAGGATCTAACCTAGTGTTTTAACTACAGTAGTGAACTCTTATTTTCTAGCCTTTCTTATTGCTATTTACTTTTTCTTGTCTTTGTGTATGTTTTTATTTCTTGCAAGCTTATGAACACTTGCATTTAGCAGTAACATTATCAAATTGTCTTCCTTTATTACGTATGGTGATAATTAATGTTCCTTGTTCAAGAATCATGTTTCTTCCAGGTTAAAATTACATGTTCATGTGTTCTATGAAAGAGTATAAGATTACATGTTTCTTCATGGTTAAAATATACACATTTGTAGGAAAAAATAACTAGTTTCATAGTTGGTTTATTGATAGTTTACGTATTTATGATTGATATCTAAAAATAACTAGTGTATATTTGCAAAACCTTTAAAGTAGAGATCACATCTTATTTGATAAATTTTAACCAAATAAAATCTCTTATAAGAAGAAACTATTTTTTTGGTTTTTGGGGAATCTTGTGTGGTTTGGTCGAATTCATTTCCTTGGTTTTAATTTTATTAAGTGAAGATACGGATCTAGTGTCCATTTATAGAGTGGTAAAGTAATTTTTTCATGTATAAAATAATTAATGGTAGGCACAAAGCTTACTAGTTCTCTTCTCCACTTTAGCAATTGAAGATTATCATTGAGAATTTGGTTTCCTACTCCAGAACAACTATGCGCGAATATGAAAGAGATGTAACCTATGATCTCTGTAATTTTTTCGGATCTTTCATCTTTTATTTTGCTATGACAATTTCGTTGTGTTCATTCAGGAGTATAAATATTTGGATGAATATGAGGAGGAAGGTGAAGATCAAGAAGAGGATGAGTGTGGTAAAGAGGAATGTGAGGAGGAAGAAACTGAACAACTTCCAAAAGAGTTATTGGAGTACCAGGAAATCAGATAAATGAGTGAAAAAGATATCAGGAAACAGAGGAAGACAAGAAGTTAAGAAGACATTGCCAAGGGACAAGTGAGTGCCAGTAGTGTGTTTCTATTTTTTGAATTCATCATGACAATAAAATAAATCTACTATAATTACTTATCAATATTATCCAACACTTGGTTGTATTCATAAATGAGGAAATACACTTGATCAATAAACTAATGTTGTCGTCTCGAGTTTAAAAAAAGAGGATGTCGAACCAGCTGTTCATATGATGATTACTTCAAGCACAAGACCATTATAAAGCTAATGAAACTAACTTGCACACATTTAAGTCAACCAGAAAACTAATTGACTCAAGGTTCTAAAAATTTTTAAACAACTGGAGCATTGAGAATATAGCAAGAATGTGTAAGGATTTCTGTAGAATTACTCAAAGAGCATGAGTCTTTCCATATAACTATAAATGCCTCTGATGTTGCTTTTCTTAAGAAGGCCCTTGATCTTTAATTCTCACAAACTCTTTCTTGTGATATCATAACACAAACAACATAAAACACCTTACTTTAAGTTTAGGACGAAAACAATCTCTCTATCACAGGTCATATAGGATGATGCTATCCTTGTAAATACCGTCCAGCATTCTCTTGTTGCTAGTCATAAGTAAAATTACTTTTTAACGATTGAAAAAATGAAATGTAACAGCTTTTAAGTGTTAGACCTTTTATCTTGGGAAATAGAAATTGAAGATAATGCAGAGAATGCATGGACTTCTTTTTCGAACTCCAGATATGGAATGTTATATATAGTCAGGTAGACTAGAGAATTTAGAGAAAGGGATAGCCTTATATAGATATAAAAAAGGACAACATTCGACCATTGAATTGTGTCTGTTTTTATTATCTAGCTTATCATAATTGCAGCTACCTGTGTCTGTCTCGGCTCTCCCCCAAACTGAAAACAATATAGACGGAGAAGAACTTTTCTTTGCTGGTTATTATGAAGAGGAAACGGAAAGGTTTTTGGTGGTATGTTGGATTTCGGGGAGGGGGACAATATATGCACATGCTATCAGTATTTGGGCTACAGATATATGTTTTTAGAATATAGACCAAAAGGATTTCCAGAAATGCAATAGTGAGAACATATATAGATGGGATACCACCACGACTGTTGTTATGTTCCCATCTCAAGAGTTCCAATTCTTGCTGAAGCTTTTCATTTTGTTGCATAACAAAAAATTTCTCACCTGTTAGCTTTGAAATTTGTGCCTTTGTCTTCAACAAGTTGTCTTTATACTCATTATATGACCTTGATATATTATTGAGCTTCGATATATTTACAGTTCTAATTTTGAATACTAAAGCCCTAGGAGAAGAACCTTCCTCAGACCCCTCCTTTACATGTAATTGCACTTGAGGAGGAACATAAACAACTTTCAACTTGCAGTCCTCCACATAATTCCCCGGCTCCTTATTGAACATCTCGGGAGTAATGTACTTTGCAGTAGTTCAAGGGCCTGCAACAACACTTTGAAGCAGGAATTTATCCTTGAATTGCATGTATAGTGGTGCCTCTTTATGCCATTGCATTGTAATTATGACATCGTTGGAAGACTGAGGTATGAAAATTCCAGTGTTGGGCTTTACATAATACTTCTTTGGATTTATTGTCTTCTCCTTGAAAGTAACATAATTATCAGACTTGTTCTTCCTAATATCATTGTTGCACTCTAACATCACCACACTCTCTAGACTCTACTTGTGTGATTACACTAGGTTTATTGATTGGTAGGTGCTCATTAAATCTTGGGGCATCTATTAAGCAAGAGAAGGAGTTGATTGAATATATCCCAGTGCGATCAATCACTAACAAGGATCTATCTTGAAGCTATCAATTATATGAACTGGGTCCAAAGTGTAAGAATCCAAAGAAACAATGCCCTTACATTGTTAATTACTATTATGAAAATATATCAAATTCAGATTTTTTTTTGAACATAAACTGCATTTGATTTCAGTTGGTGAACATGAACATCAAGGTTCTGCGTGGACTCATTTTGTTATATAAGTTATTCTCATTAATTTTTCATGATCCTAGTTCTGTATTCTCGTGAGTAGGATCAGCTTAATGAATTTGTGAGAAAAAGTGTACTTAAAAATCCTACTTTATGAGTTCTCTTGTAAGTTGTGACTTGTGAGTAAGCTTTTAGGTTTCGTAGCCGAGCGTATCAAGCGATTCTCCAAAGAGAAGCTAGCCCTCTATCAATATTTTGAATGATTTTGAAGCGTTTGAGTTAATTTTGTTGTTCAATGCTCTAGTAATCTAAAATCTAGAATGTAATATATCTTATTTCTTATCAACACTAAAATATATTGTGTGATTTGGTTGTGCACATAATTTTTTTTCTAATAGAATTTATGTTGTATGTTTTACAGGATTTGGAGACATCCTTTTTCCAGTCAAGAAGCAAGTTGGACTACTTTAAAAAATTGACAAATTTATTATCTTTTTTAAGGATAGTATGGAATACTTTAATAGGAATTTTAGTTTTTTTGGCCAATGAGTTGCGTAATAGTCATATGACCATATTTTTGTAAATAATATTGTTTGTGGGATGTTAATCAATACTTCTAATTAATAGTATCTAGATGCATTTTGTTATCTATATTATCTAAGAAAAGGATGACAGGAAAAATTACGTGTTATTTATGTGCCACATTTTCTGGCCATAAATCATCTTTAGGGACCAACAATGTGTGAGTCCTTAAAACTATTTAAGGACCAGATTTTTTGTGG
>NW_006239213.1:507390-512898 GCF_000226075.1 Solanum tuberosum | reverse complement strand
ATGAAAATTCCAGTGTTGGGCTTTACATAATACTTCTTTGGATTTATTGTCTTCTCCTTGAAAGTAACATAATTATTAGACTTGTTCTTCCTAATATCATTGTTGCACTCTAACATCACCACACTTTCTAGACTCTACTTGTGTGATTACACTAGGTTTATTGATTGGTAGGTGCTCATTAAATCTTGGGGCATCTATTAAGCAAGAGAAGGAGCTGATTGAATATATCCCAGTGCGATCAATCACTAACAAGGATCTATCTTGAAGCTATCAATTATATGAACTGGGTCCAAAGTGTAAGAATCCAAAGAAACAATGCCCTTATATTGTTAATTACTATTATGAAAATATATCAAGTTCAAATTTTCTTTTTGAACACAAACTGCATTTGATTTCAGTTGGTGGACATGAACATCAAGGTTCTGCGTGGACTCATTTTGTTATATAAGTTATTCTCATTAATTTTTCATGATCCTAGTTCTGTATTCTCGTGAGTAGGATCAGCTTAATGAATTTGTGAGAAAAAGTGTACTTAAAAAACCTACTTTATGAGTTCTCTTGTGAGTTGTGACTTGTGAGTAAGCTTTTAGGTTTCGTAGCCGAGCGTATCAAGCGATTCTCCAAAGAGAAGCTAGCCCTCTATCAATATTTTGAATGATTTTGAAGCGTTTGAGTTAATTTTGTTGTTCAATGCTCTAGTAATCTAAAATCTAGAATGTAATATATCTTATTTCTTATCAACACTAAAATATATTGTGTGATTTGGTTGTGCACATAATTTTTTTTCTAATAGAATTTATGTTGTATGTTTTACAGGATTTGGAGACATCCTTTTTCTAGTCAAGAAGCAAGTTGGACTACTTTAAAAAATTGACAAATTTATTATCTTTTTTAAGGATAGTATGGAATACTTTAATAGGAATTTTAGTTTTTTTGGCCAATGAGTTGCGTAATAGTCATATGACCATATTTTTGTAAATAATATTGTTTGTGGGATGTTAATCAATACTTCTAATTAATAGTATCTAGATGCATTTTGTTATCTATATTATCTAAGAAAAGGATGACAGGAAAAATTACGTGTTATTTATGTGCCACATTTTCTGGCCATAAATCATCTTTAGGGACCAACAATGGGTGAGTCCTTAAAACTATTTAAGGACCAGATTTTTTGTGGCGATAAAGTTTTAGGGACTAGATAAGCTCGTCGTGAAATTTTAAGGTACCAATTGATCATTTTACGTAAGGACCAGAATCATGGTCCCTAAAAGAGTTTTAGGGACTAGAACTTTACATGGTCGCAAAACCGCTTTAAGGACCGGTACCTCAATCTCGTCCCTATTGACCTTTAGCGACGGAACTTATAGGGACGGCTGGCGACCAGAATTTTCTCGTCGCTAGTAACCTTTAGAGACCAAAATTAGACCTTTTGGGACCATATTTCTCGTCCCTAGTGGCCCTTTTTCTTGTAGTGTTCTATGAGAAGTGAAACAAGCGAAGACGCTACAGATGATATACAAGAAGCTCAACCTGTTGAAGCAACTACATCAGAAGATACTCTGCGGAAGGCGGAGGATTTACTCCGAAAATTAAAAGAAAAAGAAAAACTGTAAAGACCTCTCGAGAGTAAAAATCCATCATCAACAGTAGATGCACTGTTGATCAACATTAGATACACTGTTTAGGGGACAGATGGGACCCAACATTACTGTACAAAGATACTTAATGTTTTTTTTTCTATAAATGAGTTAGTTTTTCATTTCATCAGGGCAGGTCAGAAAACTCTCTCTCTCTCTCCAAATTGTAAAGCTCTTAGTTTGTAAAGTTTGAAGTTCCCGGATATTGGCCGGAAGTAAATACAACTTGTATAGTTCACTCATAGGCCTTGGAGTAGGCCACCTTATAAGGTACTATTTATTTCTGATTACATCTTTTAGTATTTCTCCGATCTGAGCCGTGACTATGTCGGACTAAAGATTCATATCTATGTCGAATAACTAACTTCGCTTTTATATCTACCATGAAAGATCTAGACTTTATCAAAATATAAATAAATTTATATACGGTTTCTTGACTTGGTTCTGAGATGGTGGTACAGTCAGATTCAATACTATTTTCATTGGCTTTGTCTTTGTGACTTGGTCTAGCCAGCCGTGGTTCTAAGCCCGTTAAAGGAGAAAAAGGGCGCTTATACCCGGTTAGAACTGCTAGACACATGGGCTCAATGAAAATACGTATTAAATCTTGACAGACCCCTTGCTTGGGTAAAAGGATAGATCCTTCCATACAGTCATCAAACTATATAAAAATTTGTATATATTTCGATTCAGATTTATTCCTTGAATTCGGATGCTAACAAGCTAGATTGAAGTTGAGCGCGCGGATTACCGCTAGTCTTTAGAGATCATGTACCTTGAAGTATACGACATAGATATGTTCTTTTCAATATGGATCTAGGAGAAATGCTAAAGGATGTAATCATTTATGATATTAAAACAATTTGTGATTATGGTTGGTTTGATAAAATATCTCATAAACAGTTAATAAAAACTACTGAGCAATCTTTGGCGTTAAATTCGCTTGAACAAACTATTCGTTTATTAAATAAATGAGATATCAATTTATATAAAACTCAGTATAATTTCTTGCATATTGGAATGGTTCAAATTGCTTTTAAACCTTTAACCCTTAAAGGGTTACCTGAGACATTTTTAGCTGCTCTTCATGATGCTAGAGATTTAAATTTTAGACAATCCTTGATGGGTTCGATTGAATCCACTGTGGCATATGGCCCGATATATTTTAATACTCTGCCTAATTTGTAGTTATGTTTAACTGATGCTAATATTCTTGATGCTTTAACTTTGAATGTTAAAATGCATGGTTATAATTATGCACCTGGATCTGAATTAATTTGTTTATCTTATAGAATTTATTTCAAATTGCTTTCTACGTTAAACCCAAGATGTAAGTTATATGATACATCTGACCAAACTATTTTGGTAGAAACTAATTTTGCTAAATCTAAGGTCACTACTAGAAGACCTATAAAATGAGAATAAATTAATTTTCTAACTACTTGGACTTTGGATTCTGTTATATCTCCTAGCCAGATGTCTAATACTGTGACTAATTCTGAGTATTCTCATATTGCACAAAATCCTGATGGAAGGATTTGCATTCAATTTGATGATAAAAGTATTCCTTATAATAGACATTCATTTTCTTATAGAAGATTGCCTGCTATTCATCATATTTCCCCTATTGATCCTGTGTATGGTCCGGCTCGTAACCGTGCTACTTCTTTACATACCATTCCTACGATTATTTCTGCGGATCAAAGTAATAGTCTTGTTAATAAAATAAAAATTGATCCTCGTTTGAATATTGTTCAAGCTAATGATGATTCTTCTGATATTTCTGATAAGGATATTGGCCGGAAGTAAATACAACTTGTATAGTTCACTCATAGGTCTTGGAGTCGGCCACCTTTATAAGGTATTATTTATTTCTGATTACATCTTTTAGCATTTCTCCGATCTGAACCGTGACTATGTCCGGCTAAAGATTCATATCTATGTCGGATAACTATCTTCGCTTTTATATCTACCATGAAAGATCTAGACTTTATCAAAATATAAATAAATTTATATACGGTTTCTTGGCTTGATTCTGAGATGGTGGTACAACCAAATTCGATACTATTTTCATTGGCTTTGTCTTTGTGACTTCGTCTAGCCAGCCGTACTTCTAAGCCCTTAAAGGAGAAAAAGAGTGCCTATACCCGGTTAGAACTGCTAGACACATGGACTCAATGAAAATACGTATTAAATCTTCGCAGGCCCCTTGCTTGGGTAAAAGGATAGATCCTTCCATACAATCATCAAACTATATAAAAATTTGGATATATTTCGATTCGAATTTATTCCTTGAATTCGGATGCTAACAAGCTAGATTATAGTTGACCGCGCAGATTACCGCCAGTCTTCAGAGATCGTGTACCTTGGTATCAGAGCCTAGGAACTTTCATGGTAAATATGAGATTGATGTGAAGTATACGACATAGATATGTTCTGTTATCTGGAGAAAATAGACCAGATTTACTTCTTCATTGAATTTTCCGTCCTTTGAATTCATAAATGGACCCCGGAAGTGGGATTCATCGAGGAACACATTCCCTGCTTATACAAGACATTCTATAATAATTTTTGGGATAAATTGATGAAAAAAGATCCCAAAACAAAAACGTTATATGGGCAAGAACTGCTGGATCTTATTACAAAAAGGATCCAAGAATATGGTATTACTCTCCAAAAGTGATAAGGGTTCCAATTGGGGATGAAACCAATTGAAATAAAATGCGGAATGAAACAACACAAAAGTAAGATAGATGAGAAATAAGAGATGAGAAGAGAAGAAAGAAAGGCAATTGAATAAACAATCAACCAAGGAAGAAGAGAAACTTGAATTCGAAAAGAAACAACTCAAAGTGAAAACCACAAATGAGCAATCTCAAGTGAAATCAAATTTAAAGAAGTCCTAAATCAACAATGAGAATCCACCCATCACTAATCTAGATTAAGCTACACTAAGCTAGGCTATCCTAAAGGGATTCCACCCTTAAACTACACTCTTGAAAGAGTTTGTTCATTTCACAATCAAAATCCATATAGTGTTCCAAAATAAAAGAGACTACTATTTATACTAACAAAATAAAAGACACTTATTTGACAATTTTACCCTTAATGAGGTAAGGGTCTTGTTTGGTTGACTTCTTTTGTGAATTCTTGAAAACAAAATAAAGAAGACACTTCTTTTACAATTTTACCCTTAATGAGGTAAGGGTCTTGTTTGGTTGACTTCTTTTGTGAATTCTTGAAAACAAAATAAAGAAGACACTTCTTTTACAATTTTACCCTTAATGAGGTAAGGGTCTTGTTTGGTTGACTTCTTTTGTGAATTCTTGAAAACAAAATAAAGAAGACACTTCTTTTACAATTTTACCCTTAATGAGGTAAGGGTCTTGTTTGGTTGACTTCTTTTGTGAATTCTTGAAAACAAAATAAAGAAGACACTTCTTTTACAATTTTACCCTTAATGAGGTAAGGGTCTTGTTTGGTTGACTTCTTTTGTGAATTCTTGAAAACAAAATAAAGAAGACACTTCTTTTACAATTTTACCCTTAATGAGGTAAGGGTCTTGTTTGGTTGACTTCTTTTGTGAATTCTTGAAAACAAAATAAAGAAGACACTTCTTTTACAATTTTACCCTTAATGAGGTAAGGGCCTTGTTTGGTTGTCTTCTTTTGTAAATTCTTGAAATTATGAGATGACCAATGCACATATGGCCTCTTTCTTCTTTCTCTTCACTTAGATGGACCTTCCACACATTGTACTTCTTGATTTTGTATCCATCAAGCTCCTCTAATGCTTTTTACGCGATGCATGCTATCCATGTTGTTATCATCCTCCCCTTCTTGAAAAGGATTCGTCCTCGAATCCAAACCTT
>NW_006239213.1:475030-506655 GCF_000226075.1 Solanum tuberosum | reverse complement strand
TGCCAACACTAGGTGGACACAAATTGATCTTTCTAGAAGAATCAACTTGGTCATCAATAGGATCAACTAGTGTAGCATCACTTTCATCGCAGGACAATGTACCCTCATTCAAGCTACAAGTGCCAACACTAGGTGGACACAAATTGACCTTACTAGAAGAGTCAATTCGGTCATCAAAAGGATCAACTAGTGCTTGCTCACTCACAACAAGGATATTATCATCACACAAGAAAGTGCTATCAAGAGCATCACAAGGTAAAGACTCACTATGCTCACATAAAGGCAAGCTAAGAAAAACTGTAAAGACCTCTCTACAATAAAAATCCATCATCAACAGTAGATACACTGTTTAGGGGACAGATGGGACCCAACATTACTGTACAAAGATACTTAATGTTTTTTTTCTATAAATGAGTTAGTTTTTCATTTCATTAGGGCAGGTCAGAAAACACACTCTCTCTCTCCAAATTGTAAAGCTCTTAGTTTGTAAAGTTTGAAGTTCCGGATATTGGCCAAAAGTAAATACAACTTGTATAGTTCACTCATAGGACTTGGAGTCGGCCACCTTTAGAAGGTACTATTTATTTTTGATTACATCTTTTAGTATTTCTCCGATCTGAGCCGTGACTATGTCGGACTAAAGATTCATATCTATGTCGAATAACTAACTTCGTTTTTATATCTACCATGAAAGATCTAGACTTTATCAAAATATAAATAAATTTATATACGGTTTCTTGACTTGGTTTTGAGATGGTGGTACAGTCAGATTCGATACTATTTTCATTGGCTTTGTCTTTGTGACTTCGTCTAGCCAGCCGTGGTTCTAAGCCCGTTAAAGGAGAAAAAGGGCGCTTATACCCGGTTAGAACTACTAGACACATGGGCTCAATGAAAATACGTATTAAATCTTGACAGACCCCTTGCTTGGGTAAAAGGATAGATCCTTTCATATAGTTATCAAATTATATAAAAATTTGTATATATTTCGATTTAGATTTATTCCTTGAATTCGGATGCTAACAAGTTTGATTGAAGTTGACCGCGCGGATTACCGTTAGTCTTCAGAGATCGTGTATCTTGGTATCAGAGTAATTTGTTCAGAAATCAATTTAATTTTTTCTTGTACTTTGGTAGATTTCAAAGTATCAAATATATTTATACTAAACAATTCTAGTTGCAAAGAATCAACATGCCTTTGTTTCATATGAATCAAATCATTAATATCACGAGGAATAGGGTTTGGGATAAAAGTATAACTAATATCTCTATCTTCATAAGTAGCAGAAAAGCCTTTAGCATTTATGCTAGTAAAAGGATAAATAGCATTTACAAAAGGGGTTCCAAGTATAATTGGAGGGTATAACTGATTTTTAACCAAGAAAAAGAAATGCGGAATGCAAACTTTAGTTTGGCAAATGCGAGTATTAGGTAATTTATACTTTATATCTAAAGCATGTCCAGAAGCAGATTTAACCATATGAGTTGTTTTTTCAAAATATTTAGTAGATACAAGACCTTCTTGAATATAACTAACATCGGATCCACTATCAATCATAGCAATATCAGTTATGGAAAAATAATTATCAATCAATATGGTGCATTTAACATACCATTTATGAGCAGTAACAATTTGCATCATTCCTAAAAACATACCTTGTCTAGGATCAGGATTAAAAGGTTTTTGCAAGAGTATTTTCTTCAACAATGTTTTTACCTTTATTGTGAACAGTTTCTATCTGAGTAAATTTATGATCACAAATCATTTGATTTTGTTTAAGAGAAATAATCTCATTTTTCAAATTTTCAATTTCATTTTTCAAATCATCAAAAGAAGAATCTCTTGTGTGAGTAGTTTGTTTATTAAGTCTGTCAATAATTTCAGACAAAGAATAAGGTGCAGAATATTCGAATTCAAAATCATTCTTTTGTTTTTCTGAATTTTTTGAAAAACTTGAACTAGCATTATTTCTAGCCGCTAAATGAATAATTTTTTCACGAAGATCATTATCAGTAACTTCTTTTAAAAGTTCTATCACATTATCAGATGTAATAGTATTGATATTCAAATCTTCAAACTGAGATTGTAATTTATAAAATTCATCATTTTCACAAGATCAAATATCACCCTGACAAGTATTACCATGCTGATTACTATAAGATAAATCAAGCAAATCAATCTCTTCATCAGAACCTGAATCAGAATCATAATCAGACTCAGAACCAAAAGTGTATAAGAAACTATAAACCTTATCGTGAACTTCTTCATCAAGTTCTAAGGTTTTCAGCTTTTCAAGCTTATAGTTGGGTGCTATGTGTCCGAAATTTCCACATTTATAGCACTTGATCATGGCGAGCTCCCTTTTGGACCTATTCTTGGTAAATCTATTAGACTTACGAAAGGCTTCTCTAGTATCGCGCTCTTCCTTTGACCTATATCTAGATCTTTTTTTCCTATAAGGTTTATCAAGATTGGAGTATCTAGAATCTCTATGTTTCTTCTTCTTGCTATTAGCAGAAGTATCAGGTAAACCGAACTGGGTACAAAAGTCTCCTAACTAAGATCTTTCTTTCAGCTTATCCTCTTAAGCTGTCTAGATAACTTTAATTCATTGCACAAGTTTATACCTTCTTGAATGCAAACTTCTATCAACTTACCATAAGTATAATCCTTATAAGGAATTTCACCATGATCATTCCTCAGAGTTTTTCTTACTCTCTTGGCAAATAAAAGGGGAAGGCCATCTATAAACTTGGCTTTCCAATGCTCATAGCTGTTTTCAGGCAATTCCATCACCCTACTCATATAAGTATCTTTATACCATATGAATTCTCCCAACGTTCTACAACGTAGACCATTTAACAGGGTACAAACAGTCTCATACTGATTGGTAAATCTACCATTGAAATGTTCTAAAATGGTTAAGACCAAGGTATAAACAACATCTTCTCTATTTTTCATTAGAGCCATGCCCAAGTTATCAACACCTTCACTATCAGAAGTAGCATTTATCACAACAACTTTTTGCTCAATACTCATATATTTATCCCACCAACCTCTAAGTTGGCCAGTAAAACCTGCAATAATCATTTTACAAATATTTCTATCTGTGTTTTTAACACTTTTACAAATAGTTGCATACATAAACATTCTATGAACAAGAATAGTTAACTGTCTATCAGTCAAACTATCAAGATTCCATTCATAGATTTCAGACCCACTATAAGAGGTATTAGTCTGATTCCAATCGCGTTCCTCTATAAACACATCTTGAGGAGTCTGTCTGGAATAATAATAAGTTTGCGTGCTCGGTTTATGCGTAAACTTTGTATTATTCTTCTTGGATAACCGCAAATTTTATTAAATTCTAAAGAAACATGATTTTTAAAATCAGAAGTTTTTTCCATTTCATCCGCAAAACTTTCTGAGAAATCATAGGTTTTGCGCTAAAATCTGAGAACTTTTTATCAAGAAGTTCTTTGAAATCATAAATCAATTTAAATTTAAAATCCTGAATCTCAGGGGGCCTCTGCACATGAGTAGAAATAGTATGAGCTTCTGAATTAGTTTTAGAAGTAGAAGTTTTATTAATAATTTTTAAATCATTTTTATTTGAATTATCAAAGCAGTTAATTCATCTAATTTTTTATCAAGAGAACCAATATGTTCACCTAAAACTTTAACATAAAGTCCCAAATAGCTATTTTGAGAAAATAAATTATTAATCTCATTGATGCTGACTGCTGCAACATCTTCTTCAACAAATTTTTGAAAGGCAATAAAGGTGATACATGTATTATTTGGTAAAATAAAAGATGACTGAGGTGGATAAACAACCTTAATAGTATTACCAGATCCATCTTTATAAAGATCGTTCAAGTAATGTTGATGAATAAAGGTAATAAGTGGTTATAAAACCAGGGGTAACAAAAATACATAATTTGATTATGTAAAGCACAAGTTTCATAAAATTCTTGAGAAATATTATTTAAATCAACGGCACTATAAGAGTCAAAAACCATGTTTTAAGCTGGTTCCATTTATCACTCAAAAACTCATTCTGAATGTAATTAACCCCACGATAATTAGACCAAATTCATGTATGAACAATAAAAAAATAGAGCATAGCACAATCACCACTACATTAAATCAACACCCAACCCCATTTGAGCACCCCTAGATCTTGGGGTTTTAGCCACCCATCACAAAAAGTAAAGAAATTATACCTTTCATGAAAGTAACCATGGGTAACTTGAAATCAATCAATTAAGAGTAAACCCATTTTGGATTCAATTTATCAAAGTCAAACTCCAAGTTGTAAAATCTCAAAAGCTAGAAAAGTGTTCTTCAAAGTTAAAATGTTCTAAAAACTCTAACCTCTATTCTCTAAAGAGAACTTTTTGAACTATTTTCCGAACTCACTAAAAATTGTATCCTTTATGCTTTTTATACTTTCCCAAAATTTGGCCTAAAATCCACTTTGCGACTGACTCGGTGACATTAGTCGGGCTCACCTAACTTGATCGGTGAATCCCCCTTCTTTCCTTTGATCACCTTATGATTCTCTAGGATTCAGGTGTCTAAACCTTAATTGGCAAACTTGATTGAGTCAGTCTTTCACATTCGAGGGAATTGCCTAGTACCACCTTGGTTCGCCTTTCTTTCATTAAATCTTTGCTTTGGACACTGTCTCTTTACATGATGTGCATCAGGATTTTCGTTCTCATTTGATGCATCACCGTCTCTATTGGAATCCCCTGACCTTCTTTGATAGACACGAGTGCTATGCAATGTCAATTTCAGTGAGGTCGTTCTCTATTGGTGATCCGCCCTTCATGTTAGGCGATAAAAATGTTTACTTTGCACTTCTTTTGTATTTTTGGCCATTCTTTCAATCATAAGTCCTTGCCTTGTCCAATTGATTTCATAGCTGGAAATCATAAACATTCTATCATAATGGACAAAATTAGGCATCGAGGACACTAATTATAAAGCAAAATGGACCTTAAATGAGTGCAAATCTACCACTTATTATGTATCCCATGATTTGTGATATGATTGAATTGTTGAGATTTGTGAATTATCTAAACTTGATTGTGATTGATGAGCCTTAGTCGTATGGTCGATTGATGAACCCATACTTTACAATTATTTATACATATTCATACCACTCTTATTGTTTCATGAGAATCATTTGGAGATATTATCCATTGAGTTATTCATAAGATTTATATCCTTATTATGCCGATGGGAAATGGTTATTATGTCGATGGGAAATGCTTCTTGCAAGTGACATCATGCAAAGCCGATAAAACATGGTTCCGGCGAGTAGTATTATGCCAATAAAGAGTTATTTGGGGGAGTGTTATTATGCCGATAAGAAATGGTTCTGCCACCTATATGAACCTCATGAGCCCTCTTGGGTCTTGACTGCCCGACAGAGAAAGCGAGCATATACCGGTCTGGGCCAGTGCATTGCATTGTATTACATTTCATCTACATTGTATTTTATATTGATTTTTAGATTGATTTATTGAGATGGTTGTGGTAATTATTTGACCTGATACATTTGAGATACGATGTGATATTATTCGTGGTGTAACTAGTCTATTTTTGGGAAAACATATATTCTAATTATTATGTTGATGTAATTTATTTTATGATTCAATTATACTTATGGAGAAAGAAACTTTAAGAATATATCTCATTATCACTTCTAGGTAGGATTAGTAATCAAAGCTTGCTGAGTACAAATGTTTCTCGTACTAACTCTATTCTTGCGACACTTTTTTGTATGAAGAAACTGATCTAGGTAATAGCGGTACTTGACTTGCTGCTGAGAGTGAGATTTGTGATTATTGGAATATGGGGTGAGCTGACTTTTCTTCATCACCACTGAATTCTTGAGACTCCTTCATTTTCTTTCTTATTTCCTTCTGGACAACTCTTTTAGTTTTCAGACTTGTTTTGTACTCGTAGATGCTCTTGTACTTGTCATGGCCCAAAGTACACCCTAGATGTGATATGGTGTATAAGACCTTGAGAGCCCCTACACAAGTCACTTGACATACATTCAAACACACAATAGAATAGATAAAGCAAGATAATAGGCAAAGTAGTCTCATATTATGGAAGCGAAGTTTTAACATAAGAGTGGAAATATAGTAAGTCTTGACAAGCCTTTCTAAATATCAATAGAGTAGTTGAGACGTAATCCAAACACGAAGGAAAAAGTATGAAAAGTAAATGACATCAACAATAAAGTCTTCATAGTCTTTTCTTTGAAGTATGATGACTCACCAATCCAAAACAAAATGTAGCAATTTGTATCTAGCCACAAGCGGGAGGAGAGGAAGCGTCGAATCCTACATTATGAGAATATTTAGGCACAAGTAGGCATTAGTACATGGACTGTACGAAGTATGGGTAAATCCAATATAATATGAAACATGATCATATGGGGATATAAGACGTGGTATGCATGACCAAGATAAAGTATTGTAAAAAAACTTTAAAGAAGAATCATGAATCATGAACATGGTCAATGCATCTTATAATCATTAATGGAAGCTTCATAAAACCTTTCACTACAACATTTTAGGCCTAGGGCCGCACTAATTCTTGACAACGCTTTTAAAGTGTTGCCTAAATACTTTTGGGGACGTTTTTAAAGCGTAGCGCAAGTTTTTAACTTTTGGCTGCGATAATATTGGCAACACTTGTAAAGTGTACTCTTTAATGGTATAAGCTACACTTTATAAGCGTTGTTAAAGTATGATATAATTGGCAACAACTATTTACATATATGGCCACACTTTTAAAGTGACCTATTTTTATAATTGTAAAAACAACACATTACAAATGTGGCCTTAAAATTTTCACTAAAATTTTATATTCCCTCCAACATTTTTAACTCTCCCTCCCATTTTTATTGAGAAAAAAAAATATTTCATAAAACTTTAAAATTTTCTTTTCCCCCAAATTAGAATTGAAGAACTGATCGAGCTGAAGAGCTCTTCTCTCGGTCAAACTTTCTCACAGAACAAGCAAAAATCGTTGAATCTCTGAAGAACAAGCAAAAATCGTTGAATCGCTGAAGAACAAGCAAAAATCACTGAAGGTTTATCAGGTAAGTCTTTTTTTCCCCCAAATCAGAAAAACTTTCCGTCAATTTGAAGAACACGATTTTCTCTCCAAGCTAAGTCTGAAGAACACGATTTTCATCAAACATTCTCATAGATTTCACGATTTCACGTTGAAGAGCTGAAGAGCTACTCGCTGAAGAACACGATTTCACGATTTCTTGTTGAAGAGCAGAAGGTTATGCCTCACAGATGAACACGCCTCACTAAAATGCTTCACTTGAGAAGATGGTGTCTTAAAGCTTCAACACATTGAAAGGATTTTGGTGGAATAGGGTTTATCAGGTAAAAATTCTATCTTTGAAAGTCTAAATTTTAGCTTTAGGGTTTTGATATTCTTGTGTCTGCAAATACGATTTTTGTTGATTTTTGGGAGTTTAGCTCGTAGTTGTATTACCCACATCAGTTGATTAATCACTAAATAAGTATAAATCAGCAAGGAAAGCATACAGATCTGGGTGTTTGTGGGAAGTTGATAAATACCTGTTTGCATTTTTTGGAGCATATGGTTGAAAGAAATATGAGGTGTTTTGATGGGGTCTCAACTCCCATAGATTCTTTAAAGGCCAAACGTAATGCTAGTTTATTAATCACTAAATTAGTGTAAATCTTATAAGTATTATGTTTTTGTTGCTTCAACTTTATTAGTTTCTGAAATTGTTTATCTAGTCATGCTTTCCATTTTATTTAGATTTTAGGGTGCAGTGATTAAGTTAGCTTTGGATAGAAATGAATGGCTAAGCATTCTTCTGGAAATTGATTACAAGTGTTAGAGAATTGTGGACTTGTACGTGCGAAACTGACGAAGAAATTTTTCAAGTTGAGACCATTGTGTAGAACTACATATAGAGGTACAATTGGTCCTAGTTGCAAGGATCAGGGAGGATGTTTGATTCTTTTCAACTTTTTCCTCCTGAAAGTAGTCAAACCCAATTTTTCTAAAACATAGCTTCCTTTGGCCAACCTGGTCAGCTGCTGGTAGGTGTAAAATTGCTATAGAATGTCGGAGTTATGACTCCATTTAGATAGGAAGTCAGCTGTACAATTTGCCTCTCTATATATGTGATTGCACTTGAAGATTTCCAGCTGATTTGTGAGCCTTTGAAGGTCCTGAATACACTGTTGGAGTGCCCATGGAGGATGGTTGCTGTGATTTAGCCAATGTATAAGCAGCTGAGAATCAACTTCCAGCTGAATTTTCCTATACCCATGTTGTATGCACCAGTCCACCCCATCTATTGCAGCTCGAATCTCCGCATGGTTATTAGTTCCTAAGCCGAGAGGAATAGAGAATGCATAGTTAATGTAAAAAATCTGGCTGCTTTACTTCTACTGTGATTTCTACTTTTTTAACTTTATAAACTCTGACTACACTTACTGATTCGTCCTTTGTTCGACTTCTGTGGGTTACATCCCGCTGACTGTGAAGTTGTTGTGCTTCATTTTTTCCCCTTTCGTTTGATATGTGGGCTCTGTGTGGAGTTTATTTTGTCGGCCTACACTTGATTGTTTAATTTTATTTTGTTGGCATACACATAATTGTGTAAATTTTGTTTTTGTTCTTGCTGTCAGCAAACTTAACAAAGTTTTAGCTGTTTTGCGAGTAGGAGTTAAGGTTTTTCTATGTAGTAGTTATGTGTATTGGATGGATCTGATAGAGTGAAGAAAGTAGAATTCACACTTCACTCAGCCCATTTTCCCCTCCATAAGAACACACCAGCAACTACAATACCAAAATTAAATTTCATGAATATCATTAGCCCTATTCCTATCAAATACTATCTCTTTAGGCGAATGCGATACACACCCGTTGACATTGAATTGGATGAATATCACCATCCTTATCATTATCAAATACTATCTCTTTTGGCGAATGCGATACACACCCGTGGACATTTAGTTGGTTTCACTATAAAAATGAATACTTTGTGCAGTGGCAATTGTTGTTCTTTACCAATTTAAAATAGCTATACACATTGAACATGCAGGGCTAATGAGTTCTAAAGAAAAGAATGATGACTCCCTCTCAACAAAAAGGTCTGCTAAGATGAAACTTAGACGACGTGAAATGGATAGACTGGTTTCTGCAGAAAAAAGAGAGGCACAATTACTACAACGTCAAACAAACAGTCGGGAGCTAAAAAGAAATGTTATATCTGCAACAACAGCTTTTCATGTGCAAGATCATCCTGCTGCAAGTGTACAAGGCTGCTGCTCCACCTCTCAGAATCCTCATCAAATGGACTTTTCTACTATTCTCGCAGCAAAAGGTGATGTCAATAAACTTTTCTTGTTAACTTGGAATTTATACATGTGGTGATGATGGAATGACAATAGATATTTTATATTTGCAGGGTATTTTTGAGGAAAAACGTAATGAAGATGTACATATTCTGTTTGGAATTAAGCTGTAAGATAGTCATGTTATGACTTATTGAGTTCATTACTTAATTGATGTAAGATGGTACGCTGCTGCTAACAAGAGATAGAAGACACACAGAGATACATATTAATTAGGCGTCATCATCTCCGTTGACTCCTCCAAGTCAGAGTAAAATTCTAGAATCATCAAATCTGAAAAGCTTTGTTGGAATTCAGGGTTTGATTCTTTAGCATCATCATTCTCTCTTTGATCTGCTTTTACTAAATTATTTTCGAATTTGTCATTTACTTTTTAAATTTTGTTTCTATTATGTGAAATAGCTATGAAAATTGTTTAATTAGCATACACCTACTTTAAAAGTACTAAAATTTATGCTTAGATAATGTTATGCAATTTCATAGTTTGTTGTCCAATTTGAGAAATGAATTTTGATTCACACTTGCACTACATAAGGTGCATGCATTATGAAATATTTAGGTAATTCAGTAGTTCAATCATTGAAGATGATTTCAAGCATAATGTTAGCGTAATTAATTAGTTGTGCCTCTCTGATTACTTGTAGCTCAATTTAATACTACCCAATTTAAGGTTTCCAGTAAGAAACTTGAATTGAACTTTAAATTCTACATCTTTTGGTATTTCTGTCATTGAACTCAATTTCAGGTTCATCTTTTCATCTGATTTAGTTTTGAGGAGTCAGTTGGTTGAATTTGTTAAAGATACATCATTTTGCCATAACGTAGTTAACTAATCATGCTTCCTATAATTCTTGATTTTGATAAGTTGATTAACTATTTTCTCGGTAAACTTTAACTACATACAATTACCTCACTTTGCTCAAGCTAATCAGGCTTTATGCCAGGAATAGAAGAACATCTTGAATTAACAGAATTACAATGCAAAGCTGCTCCAGAGTATATGTGGTAATATACAATTGCAATTCACACCTAATTATTATTATGCTTCGCAAAAAAGTTGTCTACCTTTAATCGTTTCTGTTTCTCTTCATTTTAATCAATTCAAAATTATTAGTCTCATTTATTTTCTTCTCTTATATATACTTGTTATATATACTTGCATGTAGATCTAACGCGTGTATTCCCTTCAAATCACGCTTTCATCTTGGATTTGAAAAGCAACAAACTCATCAAAGACCCCTTCACCATTTTCTCTGTTCCTTTTCGTCTCATTTATTCTTCTTCAATTATAACTGATCTTTCTTGCTGAAACCTTTGCTTGAGCAGTAGAAAATTTTGGGAAAATTGGAAGCTTCCTCAGCTGTTTAGCTTCAACTTTGCTCAGGTTAGTACTTTTTAGTCTCATTTTGTTTGATGCGATATCAGTTTCATAACTCTTACAAGCTGAAATGTTGCATCTTTGTCCAGTAAACTCCATTGTTTGACAACTTTTTTCCCTTTCTAGTTTTCTATTTCAGCTAAGATTTCTTCATGTCTTTTTGGTTTCATATTGTAGTATTTTGACTCTAGTATAATTACAATCTCTTTAGTATTAGTATTAATGTGTTGTGGCGTGGAGCTTCTGGATTTATCTCGTATATAGTTATCATTTTGATTAAGTTATCTGAACATAATTATCACTTGATTTCTTTGTTCATCGTGATTGAATGAGTTTGTGTTGTAGCTGCCTTAGAATTAGATTTTGTTTTCTGTGGTTCAGCTACTGTTTATCCCTGCTCTCTCTCTCTTTATTTGAAGTTGTGAAAAAATGCTAAAAAAATCCCTCTCTTATTCATGTGTAAAATTTCTGCAAAACAGTGGCATACTTTGTTAATTTTGTTTACTGCTTTGCTCATGTTCAAAATGTTCAGTTTCATTTCATTAATATATGTGTCTACTACTGCCCTTTTCTTAGTGGTATGAGACATTGATTCTGCATTTTGTCATTGTTTGTGGACTGCTATGTGTTAGGAAGGAAATTTGTTTCTAAAGGTGGTGGTTTACTTCATTTTAAACTAGTTTTCGCCTTACTCCTTACTTTTTGAATTTAGTTCTTTTTACCCTCATATATGAAATTTCATATTGCATTTTAGACTTAATAATATCAACTCCAATAGTCTACTCCGTTTTTTGATTGATAATGGCTTCCTTGTCATTATCTTTGTCTAAGTAATTATGTCCCAAATCCACCTGATTAATTCACTCCCTCAACACCTGATTGAAGACATATGAGTCTACCAGAGCATCTTCAGCTATCTGTAATAGGACAGTAAAGAAAATGGTGTTTGTTGCGTCTCTTCCCCCATAATACCTCTTCTCTATAGGTTGTCGTGGGCTTAAAAGACATGTTTTTCGCAACCAGCCATCGTCAGCTTGTTAACATAGACACCTGCATTTTAGTTTGGGGCTGGCTGTTTTATTGATTCACACCTCAGTATTTGAACTGTATTTTAGTTTGAAAAGTGCTAAACAAGACTTGTTATATGGATGGGTAATAAGACGTGATGATTCTCAACTCACTTCATTATGTAGCTTATAATTCACTATATATACATGGTTTATGCAAGTTTATCCATCAATTCTCAGTGTTAGTTGTTGACTCCATCACTTTTATCACTTAAATGTATGGCCTCACATTTTTAACCTTACCAATTGTTATCTCTGTTGCCTTTGAAATGCACCTTGGTTACAACTTATGGGACCTCTAAGAATATCTTGAAATTTTTCTCCTGCTGTCCTGTTCTTTGGCCTGAAGTGGAGTACAAAATTCTGAAAGTTTTTTTGCCGTTAAATTTTGATTTGTAAACTGTAATCTGCAATCTACAATTTGGAACCTGCAATCTTGAAATGTATTCTGCAATCTGGAATCTGGAACTATAATCTGTAATCTGCAATAATCTGAAATCTGGAACTGTAATTTGTAATCTGCAATCTGAAACCTGCAATCTTGAACTGCAATCTGCAATCTGAAATCTGGAACCTGTAATTTGGAACTCATGTAATCTGTAATCTGCAATAATTTGGACTTTGGAACTGTAATCTGAAACTCAAAAAATCTGCAGTCTGCAATCTGCAGTCTGAAACTGCTGCAATCGGGAATCTGGAACTTCTTGCCTCTTCTACAATGTACTGCTGCAATATGATTTGTTGTACTTTTAAATGTGTAGGGAAATGGAGGTGATCAAATTTGAAGGGTCGCCACAAGTCAATTTGATCTCATTGAAGTTGATGAATAGTTTTTGAACTATTGTAAAAGTTTGAATACATTATGTTTGATTTTGTGAAATATATTCATTGCTAGAATATATTGAACTATTGTAAGAGTACTTTCTGAACTATTGTGTACACATATTTAGAATATTGATTTATAAGTATGTGTATGTGTACACAAGACATACTATCTTTTGAAGTTTATTGCAAATCTATATATTTGAATTACTTATGAGCCAATTTAATGCTTGAGATTATTTATTGCAAAATAATATTGGTGTTTTTTCATTAGAAATTGTTGCATATAAATATTTTATTATTGGTGTTTTTTAATTAAAAATTGTTGCATATAAATATTTTATAGCCAAAATGATATGGCCACACTTAAAAGTGTAGCCATAGGACTGTAAATTGTGGTATGCACATGGGCAAGGACTACACTTAAAAGTGTTGTCATACATTATATAGAAAAGGCAACACTTTAAAATTGTTGTCATACATTAGATAGAAAAGGCAACACTTTAAAATTGTTGTCATACATTAGATAGAAAAGGCAACACTTTAAAATTGTTGTCATACATTAGATAGAAAAGGCAACACTTTAAAATTGTTGTCATACATTAGATAGAAAAGGCAACACTTTAAAATTGTTGTCATACATTAGATAGAAAAGGCAACACTTTAAAATTGTTGTCATACATTAGATAGAAAAGGCAACACTTTAAAATTGTTGTCATACATTAGATAGAAAAGGCAACACTTACAAATCGTGGGCAATAAGGAAGCTAAGGCCACGCTTAAAAGTGTAGCTGTATGAGATAGAAATGTTGCTATTTGAGGTACATAGAAGTGTTGCCATTTTGCCTTTTAGGCTACGCTTTTAAGCGTAGCTGAAAAGGCAACACTTGAAAAGTGTTGCCTAAACTCTAAGGTAACGCTACTTTCGGGCACCCCTGGAAAAGTGTTGCTTAAAGTCCAAAAGTGTAGCCTTTTATCAAAGGCCACACTTTTTGCTAGTTTAGGCAACACTTTACTGGGGTTGCCGTAGGCCTAAAATGGTGTAGTGTTTGAAGGAAACATAGTTTATTTTAATTTTATGGGATATTATCTTTAACCTAAATTAGACCATGTGAGCAATAACACGGAATCTGATGTAACTCCCACACTGAGAAGGGAGAGTCTACTTGACAAGGTAAAGCTCTGTATCATTCATTCATATGCTATTTGTGGATCTACTAACTACACCATTTAAGACAATTTTATGAAGGCACATAGTTTGGAACTAGAGATTACTACTAGAGACCACTCTATTTGAGCCTCCACCTCAAAGTTTCCTCGGTGCTAAGTTAAATTCCAACGAAATAGATAAAATCAATTATCAAAGCATAACATTAGTAAAGGCAATAATTAACTACTAATCCAAATATATAATCATCATAGAATAACTCCTTTAAATTATGATTCATATATATTCGAGAAAACCTTTCACAATCATGATTTCATAAGTATGTGAGAAAACCTTTCAAAATTAATTGATAATTATATTAAAAACATCCTTAAATCATAAAACATTCTTTTCATAAAACATGCATAACTTTCGTAAATCACAATTCATATCTTCATAAATTCATGAATAATGCATGGGTCTATATGTAAACAATTAGAAAATATGTAATTGAATCAAATCTTACATAATAAGTTTGAATTCAAATAGTTGAATCATAATCAAAGACGACCCATAAATATTGACATAAATCCTAAGTGAATTGGAGAATTGAGATCTTTTGGGACCTAATGGATAAATGGAATCTATTGGTGAATTCCCACATACGTTGATAACAAAGACCTAGAAATTTCAGCAAGAAGACTTTGATGATTTGAAGAAGAACTTGATTGAAAGAATTGAAACCCTATTTTGAAGAAGAATTTTGGAAAATATTTGAATGAATCTTACTTGGAAGTCTTATGCTTTGATTTTTTTTTAGGTTTAACCTATATTTTAAGAGAGAAGAGAATGAGGGATTAAGAGATAAAATATGATTATTTTGGGACTTTTATGTGTAAAGAAATTAATTTAGGGTTTCCCAAGGTTAAAAAGACAAAAGTTACCCCTTTTAGTATATTCTGGTCGGCTAAATCATCATTACATTGTATCAGATTAGTAAAATAATCAAAACTTTCTACTCCAAACTCTGAATGATACAAACATAGTAGAGTTGGAAAGAAGACCCAAATACCTTTAATTGAATAGAGGTCACCTAAATCGTCATATTCTAAGAGATGGTTGTTTGAAGTTGTCCCAAGTAGAATATTATATCAAAACTTAAACGGTAAGGAAACTTTCAACTCAATTTTGTGCTATCGAAATCTTGTGACAATAATTCATCTCCAAATTTATTCCCACACTAAATAATTGAACTTAATACCTAAGCACAATTTATGAATCACCCGCACCTTATACACAAATGAAGAATGGTTTGGGCCTTAGCTTAGAATTTTTTGGGGTGTTACAATATCCGCCATTGGGAAAATTCATCCTCGAATGAGACTCAAGCTAGCATGAATAGACTAGGAGAGAAACTAACAACTCAATATGAATGTAAATTACATAGAATACACATAAACAAGGAGAAATAAATCATGCTAAATCATGACTCAAAAGTCAAGTTTTCCATGAACATGCATACATATGAAAAATATGAGAATGACTAAAATGCATTAATCTGAAAGAGTGAACGATGAGGACTAATGCCTCAAGCTGAATCCACAAGGAAAGGAAAGAGATAAGGGTATTAGGATATCACCTAGGTTCTGACCTTCCACACACCAATCCATAACATACAGACCCTTCCAAAAATCTAAATAGTTTAATACACAACCTCAACCATGAAGCACACCATATCCCCCTCGTAAGAAAACCTCACTAGCTTTTTCATGAAACTGTTTCCCTCAAAACCAAGCATACCCTCACAGTCTAATAATCACAAAACCACCAATAAGAGCAGCTACTAAAAATTTCTACAAGGAAGGAAGACTTTTATAGAGATAAATTATACGACACGATTTTGGAGTAATGAAAGAACTGAAATCTCTTAAATGCTTTGTAGCCTCCTAATCATATCTATGGCGTCCTTCACTCTCATGAACAAGAATCTACTCAACACAGCTTGTCAGACATCCTAAGACCTTTCACAAACCTTTTTCTTTAAATACCAAGTTTGTCACGAACCATAGTACACCCTAGATGTGACATAGTGTAAGAATCTCTACACAAGCCACTTGACATACATTCAACATTATAGAATAGATAAACAAATAGAATAGGTGAAGTAGTCTCATATTATGGAAGAAAAGTTTGAACTTAAGTATGGAGATATACTAAGTCTCGACTAGCCTTTCTAAACATCAATAGAGTTGGGAGGTAACCCATACACCACGTACAATGTCTCAATAAAAAAGACATCAACAATAAAGTCTTCATGGTCTTTCCCTCGAAGTATGGGGATTCACCAATCCAAAGTAAAATGTAGCAATCCATATCTAGCCACGAACAGAAGGAGAAGAAGCGTCGAACCTAATTATGGGACAATGTCGGTACAAGTATGCATTAGTACATGTAATGTACTGAGTATGTCGAATCATTTGGGGACATAAAACGTGGTATGCATGAACAATCTAAAGCATAGTGAAAACCTTTAAATAAGAATCATGATTCATGATCATGGTCAATACATCTTAAAATCATTAATGGAAGCTTCATAAAACTTTGAAGGAAAACATAGTTCATTTTTTCTTTGTGCGATATTAGTTGTAACTGATATTAGACCATGTGAGCTTTAATATAGAATCTGATGTAACTCTCACACTAAGAAATGATAGTCTACTTGCCAAGGTAGAGCTTCGTACCATTCATTTATATGCTATTTGTGGATTCACTAGCAAAGTCATTCAAGACAATCCTACAGGGACACGTAGTTTGGAACTAGAGATTGCTACTAGAGACTATCCTAAATTAACCTCCAACTCAAAGATCTCTCGGTGCTAAGTTAAATCCCAACAGAATAGATAAAGTCAATTATTAAAGCATAACAATAGGAAAGGTAATAATTAACAGCCAATCCAAAAACATAATCATCATAGAATAACTCATTTAAATCATGATTCATACATATATACGAAAATATTTCACGATAATGATTTCATAAGTATGTGAGAAAATCTTTCATAATTAATTGATACTTATCTTAAAAGCATCTTTAACTCATAGATCATTCTTTTCATAAAACATTCACAACTTTCATAAATCACAATTCATAGCTGAATAAATTTATATATTCATAAATTCATATCTTCATAAATCTATATCTTCATAAATCTATAGCTTTATAAATTCATGAACAATGAATGATTCCATATGAAATTAACTGAAAAACATGTAGTTGAATCAAGCCATGCATTATAATTTGAAATCAAATAATTCAATCATAATCAAATAGGACCCATGAAGACTGACATAAATCCTAATTGAATTGGAGAATTGAGAACTTTTGGGACCCAATGGATGAATGATATTTATTGGTGAATTTCCACATAACTTGATAACAAATCCCTAGAAATTTGAGGAAGAAGACCTTGAAGATTTGAAGAAGAACTTGATTGAAAGACTTAAAACCTTAGCTTGAAGAAGAAACATACCTGGAAATCATAAAAATATCATCAAAATATGACATAATTAGGTATTGAAGACTAATTATTGAGCTAAATAGGGCTCAAATGAATGAAACTATACCACTCATCTTGAATTTTTTTGAATGAATCTTGCTTGAAAGTCTTATGTTTTGATTTTCCTTAGAATTTTACCTTAGGTTCGAGAGAAGAGAATGAGATGAAAATCTGGTCTTTTTGGGCCTTTTCTGAGTCAAGAAATCCATTTAGGGTTTTCCTAAGGGTAAAAATACAAGAACGACCCTTTTTAGTATTTCCCAGTCAGCTAAATCGTCACTGCACTGCATCAGGTTAGTAAAATGATCATATCTCTCTACTCCAAACTTCGAATGCGACAAAATTTATGGCGTTGGGAAATTTTTTCCAAATACCTTTAATGTGATAGGTTAGGTATCACCTAATTCATCATGTTATAATATGTATAATCATTTGAATTTGGTCTAAGTAGAATCTTATATAAAAACTTAATCGGTAAGGAAACTTTAAACTCAACTTTGTGTTAGGGGATTCTTGTGACCTTAATTAATCTCTAAATTTATTCTCACACTAAATAATTGACCTTACCACCTAAGAACAATTTAATAATCACCCGATAAGATATTATACACAAATGAAGAATAGTTCGGGCCTTAGCTTAGAAATATTTGGGGTGTTACATGTCTTATGGGCTGACTAACGCCCAAACAACATTTATGGAGTTGATGAATGGGGTTTTCAAGCCCAATTTGAATTATTACTTATAGTTTTCATTAAAGATATTTTAATCTACTCTCATAATAGGGAGGAACATGAGCAACATTTGAGAATTGTGCTCCAGACCTTGAAGAAGGAGCGACTTTATGCAAAGTTTTTTATGTGTGAGTTCTAGCTTTGTTTGGTGACATTTTTGGGGCATGTGGTGACTTCGTATGACATTATGGTAGATCCGAAAAAGATTGCCTACTTCACCTACAGAGATTTGATGTTTCAAAGGCTTGGCTAGTTACCAAAAAAAGGTTTGTGGAGGGCATCTCTTCAATTGCATCTCCATTGACAATAATAAATCAGAAGAATATGACTTTTCAATGGTCTAAAGAGTGTGATACGAGATTTCAAAAGCTCAAGACATTGTTGACTTCAACCCCTATCTTGAACTTGCTGGTGGAAGTTGAAGGCTTCACCATATATTGTGATGCTTTGTGAATTGGTCTTGGGTGTGTATTGATGCAGAAGGGCAAAGTGATAGAGTATTCTTCAAGACAATTGAAGGTTCATAAGTATAACTATCCTATTCACAACTTAGAATCAGCAGCAATAGTTTTTACTTTGAAAATTTTGAGCTATTACTAACATGGAGTGCATTGTGAGGTGTTCATAGGTCATCGCATTCTTCAATGTATTTTCAATCAGAGAGTTCTAAATTTAAGGCAGAGGGTATGGTTGGAGTTGCTTAAGGATTGCAACATCACTATATTATATCAGCCAGGCAAGGTGAATGTGGTAACAAATGTGTTGAGTCGGAAGTCAGTTAGTATGGGTAACTTGGCTATGTTGCGAGTGGAGGAGCATCCTTTGGCCATAGATGTTCTACCCTTGGCTAATATCTTTGTGAGACTTAATATTTTAGAGCATGATAAGGTTCTTGCTCGTGTTGAAGCACACTCACTTTTATTGGATCAGATCAAGGCTATATAGTTCGAAGATAAAATATTGACGATAATTTAAGACAAGCTATTAAAGGGTGAAGCCAAGGAAGCAATTCTTTATTCAGAGGATATTTTGAGAATAAAGAGTCATATTTGTGTCCTAAGAGTTGGCGATTTTGACCAAGTTAATTATGGAAGAGGCTTATACTTCTAGATACTCTATTCATTCTGGAGCAGCAAAAATGTGTCATGATCTAAAGAACCATTATTGGTGGTGCTGAATGAAAATAGATATTATGGAGTATGTTTCTTGTTGTTTGAACTACCAACATGTGAATTATGAACACCAAAGACCAGGTGGTGTGTCTCGAGGATGCTCATACCTAAGTGGAAGTGTGAGCGGATTACCATGGATTTCGTGGTAGGACTGCCACAAACCTTGAGGAAATTTGATGTTGTTTGGGTCATTATGGATAAATTGACCAAATCAACTCATTTTGTGCCAGTGCAAACTTTATATAATACAGATAGGCTGGCTAGAATTTACATTCAGGAGATAGTGTGCTTGCATAATGTGCCCATTTCTATCATTTCTGATCGAGGTACTCAATTCACATCTAATTTTTGGAATTACACGAATAAGGAGTTGGTTACTAGAGTGGAGCTTAACACAATCTTTCACCCATAGATAAATGGTCAGTCTGAGCGGAGCATTCATGTTTTGGAGGATATGCTACGGGAGTGTGTGATTGATTGTGGTGGTCATTGGGACAAATTTTTGCCATTAGATGAGTTTTTTTATAGCAATAGTAATCATTCTAACATTCAGATGACCCTGTTTGAGGCCTTTTATGGCAGAAGATGTCTTTCTCCAATGGTTTGGTTCAATGCATTCGAGATCATAAATTGTGGTACAGATTTATTGAGAGATTCCTTAGATAAGGTCAAGTCGATTCAGGGTAGGCTTCTCATAACCAAGGGTAAACAAAAAAGTTATGAAGCTCGAAAGGTTCCCGATCTAGATTTCATGATTGGAGAGAAGGTTTTGTTGAAAGTATTGCCCATGAAGGGTGGTATGAGGTTTGGAAAGAAGGGCAAGCTCAACTCTAGATTCATTTGTCCATTTGAGGTACACCGGCGTATTGGGGAGGTTGATTATGAGTTGGCTATGCCCCCGACTTATCAGGTTTTCATCTAGTTTTCCATGTTTCGATGTTAAAGAAATATCATGGTGATGATTCTCATGTGATTAAATGGGACTCGGTGTAGTTGGATTAAAATTTGACATTTAAGGAAGAGCCTATGGACATTTTGGATAGACAGGTTAGAAAGTTAAGATCCAAGGATATTGCATCCGCTACAACAAAAACAACTTTTAGCGGCAATAAATAGACAAATTAATAAAAAGTGCTAAAACCTTTACCGACATTAGTTAAGTGCCATTAGATTTAATGTGGCTAAAGGCTTTGGGGACATATACAAAGAGTGCTAATTGCTGCTAAAAATACATATTTAGTGGCAATTGATCTATTGTCCTTATTAAATTACCGCTAAAGATCATTTTTGATGTAGTGATCTCTCAAGGTGCAGTGGAGACATCATCCAGTTGAGGAAGCCACTTAGGAGGTTGAGTCCGACATGCAGAGCAATATCCTAATATTTTTGATAGTCAAGGTACTTTCTTTTTCTTTACATTTGAGGATGAACGTATATTTTACTGGTGGATAATACAACGATCCTCCTAATCGTTTTATGAATTTTATTTATTTTCTCCATTTTAATACTTATCCTAATTTTAATATGTAATTTATGACTTATGTGGATGGGTAGTATGCATCCTCATGTGTTCGTGAGCGAATTAAGTCATTGATTGAGTTCTTGAGTTTTAATAAAGTTAAATTTGATCATTGGCAACTTTGATCAAGACGACCTTGAATTGCTATTTTGATGTTCCAAACAGGTCTAAAAAATAAGTTTTAGTCAATTTCCATATTTGTTTCGTTTTAATCGGATTTCAAACAAATTCCAAAGGTCTATTTGAAATTTTAGTTATTTTAGACAACTAATTTAATTGAATCTTATATTTATTTAATGTTATTAGTGTCGTGTGATTCATGTACTAGAATGAATTTAAGTAAAAAATGGTTTAATATCCCAAATAATATTATTACTAGTTATTAATTAGAAGTGGCTAAAAACGAGCACGAAAGTTACTTCATTATTTTCATGCTTAAGGCACTAAAGCATATTCTCCACAACTTCGAATTTTGATAATTTGGAAGAATTACGAAAGGGAAAACTCATGAATTGACACTTGTGCTTCAATTTAAGGCAAGTAGATTTCTTACTTCCTTCAAGTGTTAGTTTTGTGAAATAAATAAATATAAGGGTAATGAGTAACAAGAGGTTCCCGTATAAATGAGATAACACACATTTATATGAGTACCAATTTCACAATAAGGGGAAATTTACATGAAATTGATTATTGGTTGATAGTATCCCATGAGTTGTGATATGATTGAAGTATTGAGATTTGTGAATTATGTAAACTTGATTATGATTGATGATCCTTTGATAAACCCATATTATATAACTGTTCATACATATTCATACCACACTTATTGTTGCATGATAATCATTGGTTGATATTGTCCATTGAGTTATTTATGAGATTCGTATCCATAATATGCCGATGACAAATGTTTCTGACAAGTGACTCATGTAAAACTGATGGGAAATAGTTACAGTGAGTGGTATTGTGCTAATGGGAAATGGTTCTTATAATTGTTATTATGCTAACGAAAAGTGGTTTCAGAGTAATTATATGGATGTCATAAGTCCCCCCAGGTCCCAACTATACGACAGAGGAATCAAGTGTATATCGGTTTTGGCCAGTGCATTGCATTTCATTTATTCTACGTTGCATTTCATATTTATTTGACATTGATTTATTGAGATGGTTGTGGTACTGGTTTGGCATGATATATTTGAGATACAATGTGATATTACTAGTGGTATAACTGGTCTGTTATTGGGAAAACACATGTGAGGTAGCTTATTTTATGACTTAATTATACTTATGGAGATATAAAATTTTAGGATACATCTAGTTATCGCTTTTAAGATGGATTAGTAATCAAAGTTTGCTGGATACTCATTTTCCTGTACTCACTCTATACTTGCTGCAGCTATTTGTGTGGAAGAACTAAGCTAGGTACTAGCATTACTTCACTTGCTGGTGGGAATGAGATTTGTGATTTTTGGAATTCAGGGTGAGCCATTTTCTCTTTAGCAGTACTGGATTCTCGAGACTCCTTTATTTTTTATCTTATTTCCTTCTCGACAACTATTTTAGTTTGAAGACTTGTTTCGTATTTGTAGATGCTCATGTACTGATATCACCATGTCTTTAGGTAGTTTTATATTAATTCTCTTATTACACACTTATAAGAGTTGGTTTCTTAATCTAATATTATTTCCACATTCTTTAAATTGTTAGTTGGTAATAAATGAACATTATTTGCCTATTGGGTAATCGGTGCTCTCATGACCTAATGCGATTTTTGGTCATGAGAATGGTTTCCTCCATGATCCATAGTTGCCCTTTGCAAATGAAGTCCTGAAGGTTCTATGTAGAATTTCAATTTCCTAACGAGGATGAGTGCCATCTACAAGTCATAAATTTATCTATGGATTGTAATGGTGCTCGTGGTTTAATGTTTTGAAACTTAAGAAACTAGCTCTGAGAACTACAAGACTATGTATGGGTCATCGAAAGTTCTACGATTCGTACATAGGACTCGTTGTTCAAAGTCATGACTTTCAATATTGATCACTCTGAAAACTACGAGACCATCTATGGGTCATAGAGGATTCTATAAGTCATAGTTGGTGCTCATAGTTCAAGCTCCAAAGACTTAGAAAATTAACCTTGTCTTTTATGATATGCCTTTATGACTAGTGGTTCATTCCACAGGTGGTACATGGCCACTTTTAGACCCTACTCAGAAAAATATAAAAATATTTTTTCTTGTTTTTCTTTTATCTTTCTTGCTTCTTCAGTGTACTTATGTTATTTTTTGAAAGTACAATGCCTCCAAAAGCAACACTAAAGCGTGGGGTACGGCTGATACACAATACTAGAAGGTCGGGGGTTGTGAATTAAAAATTTGACTAAAGGATGTGCCTATGGATACTGAGCTAAGTGGGTCTAAGGAGAATTTGACAATTGTGCAGACTTAAACGCCCAACCCGATACACATGGAAACGAATCAGATAGCTTACATCTACTGCCAAACCTCTTTGGGTTGCCTTTCCCCAGATCCCCAGAAATCCCGAACACTACCCAGTTTGAAGAGGGAGATGAATCACTATCTGAGGGGTGGAAATGTAAAAACATTCAGAGTCAGCCATGAGGGTTAGATAATGATGAGACTACTGAATCTTGGAAAATATTTGAGACCAAACCCATGATGCAGTAGAAGGAAAATTTAGAGGTAGCCCAAGCTTCAAAGGGTTAGAGTTAAAGCATTTAGGAGGTGGTGTGTCCCTCGCATGAATGATATTTTTTTATAAAGATGCAGTCTCATCTAACAAGGATGTGGTGAGGCACACCATCTTAAAGGAGCCAATGATAAGGACAGAGGGGCTATTCGCCATCCCAAACATTCAGGAAATATTCACCTAGTAGTGGTTTGACTAGATGGCTACCTCGTTAGGCTCATATAACCTAAATATGGTGTGTGATTTCTATAAATCATAAGTTGGACCTGTCCAACAAACCCTCCTTGAACGAGCCAAAGTCGTGGAGCAGCCTTGTCTCACTAGTACTCTTGACTGAGGCGTATCGATGGATATATCAGAGTGTACCATTAACAAATGCTATTTGGGTCGGATCATGAACTATATATTTCTACTGCTGAATTTGATTATCAGATTGGGTTAGTCAGGGACCTCATGAAGATGTAAGATTAGACCCAAAAGACGTCCATGTTAAGATGGGTGGAAGGTTATATTACAGAGGGAGGAGTTGTGGTGGACTAGGTAACCACCTGCGAACAAATCAAAAGGCCTCGTTAAATTTTGTGAGGAAGTTTTAGTGGGTAGTTGTACGCTTCTGGTTATGTCCTACACTAGAGGATAATGCATTGACACTAGAATGGGTTGTAGTATTTGCAAGCATCTTAACAGGGTATGAAATAAAAATCCATCGGTACATTTTTAAAGAAATTCATGAACGGGCATTCCAGAATAACACCAATATACCATTCTCGTGTTTGATCCAGAAACTCTCTATCGAGGTCGGCGTACATATATTGCATGGTGTTGACTGGCCAGATCAATGATGACACAAATCTTGTGGCACAACATCGTGTACTTCAGCAGGACATGCATGGTCCATATATGTTTGAAATGCCCACCATAGATCCGAGCACCGCACTAATAGTGGAGATTTCCCTAATTGTTGCTAATGAGAAGCCATCAGATACAGTTCCTGCTGAATGCCTTCTATGATTCCATCTACAACCCCCCGACCAACTTTGGGTATGGTGACCATCTTGGCTAAATTTTACAAGGATTAGTCAAGCGAAAGACGTAGATGAAGAATTAGTTAGCCCAACTTACTCAACAGTTAAAAACTTGGGTTTGTGAAGGCAATACTTCAGTAGTCAAGGATTTGTCTCAAGAGCTACATGGACACATTGATGCTTTTGAGCATAGGGTTATCTACATTATGGATGTCTGAAACCATGATATGTCGTGACTACATACTGAGATGGCCTAACTCCAAGAGGATATTGGCTAACATGTTGCTACATACACTAGTCATCTTATTTCCCATGATATGCCTAAAGCTCCTCAGATCTTAGTTGACCTATTTGCTGATGATAAGCCCGTGAGAGATAAAGGGAAGAGGGATAGAAGCAATGATAATGTTAAGTACAAGAAAGAAATAGCTTGGGCTAAAGGAGAGAGCAACGAGAGATTGAGATGACCTAGTAAAGTTCCATTATGAACGAGAAGATGAGATAAGATAGGGAGCGACAATGCACTACTGGTGCTTCTGGTTCGACATTTACTTTGGATTGTACCACCGTAGTTAAGTTTGAGATACCTGGCGTCAGTAAGGGTTCCACACTGATGGACCCACCTACTACTCATAGAGACACTGGCACATAGACACCATAGATGTATCTTTACCCCTCATTTATATTTCAATTTGGTGTATTGGGGACAATGCACACAATTTTGAGATGGGATTTTGGTAGTTCGTACGACATATATCTTGGTGAAGTTTGAGTAGTCAGGGTACTTGTCCAAGTTGTTGTTGAGTGTCTTAGTGAAGTCTAAGTAGCCAGATACTCACTTGTGCCCTTGGGGTTTTCTTGTTGTGTTCTCTCTTTGAGGACTTTAAATTTCTGTTGAGACAACATGTTTATGGTGTTTTGTGTTTGTGAAAGAATAATACGATCACTTATTGGAATTCATAGCATGATTGGTGATTTTAAATAAAAATCCCTTCCAAGTTCTTGATATGTTGTGTTTCCTGTTATGAAAATGTGACTATGCTGGATCTTTGCATGAAATAATGTATAATGATATGACAAGTCTTACTCAAGCTAGATTATGAACCTGATAAGTTAATGATTTATAGTGAGATTGTGTGCGATCTGTGAGTAAGATAGTTGCATTGTTCTTACTTTGTGTGCCAATTCAAAACATCCCCATTAGTCTTGCTAAGATTATCGAACTATTGATAAGGAAAAGATCATAGGTCTTTTTTGAAATTAACTCACTTAGCCTAAAAAAAGACAAATCGAGTGAAAGTGTTTATCCCTCGATCCAAAATTTGGAGCCTAATTAAACCTTTTTGTAGTGTTACTCGATTCACATTCCCCTTTACTCATGTTAACCTTTGTTTTGATCCTGGTCTTTTATTGGAAGCTGTGCACTTCAACACAAGAAAAATGCCTAAATTGTGTGTGGCTGCTGTAGAGAAAAATAAAACAAAATGGGGTATAAAAACTAAAGAGCGACGCGAAAAAAGGAAAATAAATGGGTGTGGCAGGTGTTCACATATAAAAAAAAGGGAGAAAATTTGTGTAAAAACTAAATCGCCACACCTGACAATTGTCATAAATATAACAAAGAAAAGGGAAAGAGGAAAGGAGAAAGTGTTGGTTAGAAAGGTGGAGTGAAGGTAGCATAGAGTCAAAGAGGGCAATAGTCATATTCCCAAATATACCATACCCATCTCCGATCCTATGCTAAAAGCTAAGTAAATTCCTATAGTGATTCTTATCCAACAAGTAAAGATTCAAGGTATAGGAAAAAAGGGGAAACCTATGGTATTGTGCATGCATGATTTGAACTTCTTTTGTGAGAATGAGTGTTTTCGAGTCCCCGATCTTGAAAATCATGATATGGTGTGCGACCACGACTTGTTTGTTGTGAGGGCATGAGTAGAACTGTTGATTACTCAGTATTTAGGTGATTGTTGACTGTGTATATAACCTTTTCTATTGGTATGGTGATTTCGTTCATTGATCCGCATGTGTTATCTTGATAAGTAATGATTTTGCACTAGTTTTGATAAAAAAGAGGAGGGTGTCGTGATTATGAAATAGACCAATGAAGCCATATGAGGACAAGTAACTTTAAGTTGAGGGTGTTAATGTGTTGTAGATTTACGACACTTTTGATGCTTAAGCTTAGGATTTTTGTAGGTTCTTTAGCACATTTTAGTGGATTTGACTTGCTTCTATGTTTGTGTTACATGGAAATAGGAGTTGGTGGCTCAATATTGGACAACATATGTTTGACAATGCTCAAATCACTCTTCAAAACAAATCGAAAGAGTAAGCGATCCTAGTTCGTAAAAGCCCAACGAAGAGTCGGGGTCGAATCCAACAGAGAATGGTATATCATGGAGAATTCCTATCAAGACATTGAACTTTAAATCCACTCATTTGCAATAGTAAGAAAAATTGGGTGTATGATTCCACCAATTTAACATAAAGCTTTGGTTGTCAATTATTGCAATTAACTAAAATATCAATGACGAGTCCGAGATTTCAACTCATTTAGGGCTTTATTTTCATAGTTTAAGTGACCTCAAATGCCTAATTTATGCTCTAAACAGATGTTAAAGATTGATTTGCAGCAATAAATTCTAAGGAGCAAGGCAATGACATTACCGGGCAAAAAGGAGCGAAAAAGCTGAAGAAGTTGAACGAAGGTAATCCTGATGATCGCCAAGACCACTCGGCAAATCACCGAGTGTCTTTTTAACTTGCCTAAAGTTCCAGTGTGCCAACCCTGTGGAAGAACCTACTTGGCGACAGAAGTGGACATTCGGTGGACCGCCGAACGACTCAGCGACATCAACCTCGATCGCCCAAAGTTATAGAACCCTGAGGACTAATAGCCAATGCAAACTGACGACAAATTGGAGGAAAGGGAGGATCGCCGACTGGGTTGGCGAGGCGTGACTCTCTTCGCCTAATGGCCCTGAAGGTCAAAATTTGGGAAACTATAAATTAAAATTTAAAAAGAAGAGAGAGGAGTTCTGATTCTGAAAATTTTGAGAGTTTTTGAGTTTCCATTGTAGACTTCGAAGCTTTTGAGACTTAGTTTTGAGGAATTGCAATTGGGTTTTTGAACTAATTCAATTTGAAGCATTGTAGAGACTTGGAAGCTATTACCCAGCTCATGGCTAATATAGTTGGTAATTGTTTTTCTCTTCTTATGATTCGTAGCTAGAACCCCAATTTTCGGGGTGTGATCATGTGATTATTGGCTTAATTAGCTTATGGGTATTATTATTTACTGATTTAAATGCTTAATAGAAGTGGGTTTAATCGATAGTTGTGTATTAATCTATGAATTGTAGTTGCAAATGCAATTCTAACTTAGAGTTCTAGGCTTGCTTGAGAAAGATGTTTTAGAACCAAGGTTTTCGATTAATGATTGTAGTTATTAGGTTGATGTGGGTTCAACTCGAGGGAGTGAATCCTAAACTCGATTCTACCTATCCAGCTCAAGAGAGTAGATAAATTAAGGTTTTGGACTGTTTATATTGTTAAGTTTGTCGAAGTTTGAGAGAACTCGCTTGAATCAATAGTTGTTCGAGAGAAAGCTATTACATCTATAGTCTAGCCTACCCATTGAAATTTAGCAATCTTTATTAAATTTCAATTACCCATATAGAAAAATTAGTCTTTAATCGATCACATCCCGAGAATTCGACTTTACATTATTGATTTCCCTATTTTTGCACTTGTTTTAGTTATTAATTAAGAAACCAATCCCCCCATCTGACATTTGTTGTCATCCCCTTCGATTTATCTAAATGCTTTCGATGATTTCTATTCCTATAACCAATTAGATTACATTTGTAACTTTGTAACTGAATTCGGACTTGTACCACTCCCTGTGGGTTCGACCCCAACTCTTCGTTGGGTTTTATACTAGATTACGATTTCCTACACCTAGTATTGGATGAGGTGTAGTTGAGCGTTTATCAAAAATGGCGCCGCTGCCAGGGAGTGGTGTTTATAGTTCTATTATTGAAGTTTAAATTGTGATCTTCTTGTGTTGTAGTTGAATCGACTTACCTTTTTTTGTGTTTGTATTGGTTGTGTTTGTGCCTAAACAGAAGAAGAAATGAGCGTGAACGAGATTAATGGTAGCCAAATTGGCCACCAAGATGATATCGGAAATTTGAAGGATGTTAATGACCCGATCCATTTGGGTGGTGTTGGTGCTATCCGTCTACCTCCTGTTGAGCGGAACACTGTCTTCCATTTCACTGGCACAATGCTACATCTCTTGAAAATGAACAAATTATATGGAGGGATTGCCATGAGGATCCCCATGAGCATATTCGAAATTTTGTGGACGTATGTGGCCTGTTCTCATTCAAGAACATCTCTCAAGAATCAGTCTGTCTCTTGTTATTCTCATTTTGTTTGATGGGGGAAGCTACAAAGTGGCAAATTGATCTTCCGAAGAATTCCATTACTACTTGGGATGAACTTACCGTGACTTTCTTTGTAAGGTTCTTTCCCCCATCAAAAATGATGACATTAAGAGATAGTATACAAGGCTTTAATCGTTTAGAAGGTGAACCAATCCATGAGACGTGGCTGCGATTTCAGAAGTTGGTACTTCAATGTACGACTCACAGACTCCCAAACAACGTGTTGTTACAACACTTCTATAGGAGTCTTGACTCGGTGAACAAAGGTGTTGCTGATCAACTTGTTCCAGGGGTATAATGCAACAGCCTTATGAGATAACATGTAGCGATCCTTTCAAAACAATACCACTACTTAAACAAGAAATCTAATTAAATACTTGTGACATTTAAAACCAATGAATGAGGGCATACTGATTTTATTCTAGTAGAGGGATTAGATTCATAATGAACTCCAAAAATAAATAAATATAACATTTAAGCAATTAACCGACCAAATCTTCATGCATATGTTAACCTCACACTCGAGGGTGAAATAAAAAGAATATTACAAGCTTCCGAGTACTGAAATCAGCCAGCTCATGCTTCACACAACTTTCAAGACATATAGCAAATTAGTATATTACAAGACTTGGGTTTACACACCCCAAAAAGATAAAAATGTATAACCATACGTATATTATAACCCATGGTGACATGACCAAATCAGCCCTCAAAATCTCCTGTAAATATACAACACAAAGATCATGTACAAGTCCCAAGGTTATACAAAATATATATGCCTATATGCAAATGTGATCTTCCTAAGGCTCTCAAAATATCCATCTCCAATGGCCAGCTTCAAGCATCATCGCGAACAGCCCCTACGATAGAAACAACTATCGCTAAGCATATAGCTTAGTGGTGTACAAACTACAGGTTTGGAGCCCTTAAATTCACCAAGTTATCATTCTCAAGTCAAGGGCAGAATAATTGAACATAATAAATAAATCAAGTAAACAATATATAAAGAGTATCAAGTTTTATATTTAAAGATCCAAATGTCAAGAAAACCAAGAACCATATTAGAAATGGCTTCCTAGTTAGTACTTGAAATGGACAACTTCCATTCTTAAGAGGAACTAAAAATCCAGAGTCAAGATGGCAAATGATCCGAACCAAGAGGCATGCCAAGAGTGACGAAGTCACAGCCACAAGAAGGACAAGGTCCCAACAAGAGTGCCAAGTGATCAGACAATCCGTACAAGTGGGCGAATTACACAAGCGTGTTTAATGTATTAAAGAATACGAATACGACAATGCAAAGTGACAAGATGTAACCAAGGTACCAATATAACTTTCAGATATACCAACATGTAAAATAAAATACAAGTATAGGTTTATACACAAGCCTCAGTTCTTTAGCACAAAAATAGTCGAACAAAACTCCACGAGTCAAACCGTAGACCAAGCAGCGTATCAAAGTCTTCAACTTGTACACGAGGATATACAACCTTAAAAAATGAATTCAATAACTTATTTACTTTCTAGAAGCACAATAATGATGACATAAAATAGGGTTATCATCACAAGTAAGCCTAGCCTATACAAATACGACTATGCTCCCAAACAGTAAATTCTGGCCATCCTAGTGCATCATGTCGCAACTAAGATTTGAAATGGAAAATGGCAAAACTGGACTGTATACTCTTCGTGAAAGATGTAGCTACCTCTCTTAAGGTTGCAAAAAACCAAGAATCACCGCAAAATGTATTTTGGATAAAAAGATATATTCAAAACACTACCAGTTGTCCATACCGGATTTCAAACTTCAGAATCTAGACAGAACTTGTACTATGATGCGTCCCATATTTCGAATACATAACAACCAAATTAGAGTTTCACATAAACATAAGAGTTGTACATATACAAATTATCTTTCCAAATCAGTTTTATTCACAGTAAACAAAGTTATACAGAACGAGATATGCTTAATCTACTAAACGCTACCCAGCTAAAAAATAGGCTTTACTACTTACCGAATAGAAGAGTGTAAACACAAGAGGTGCTTATCATATACACAGCAGTCCCTAAAAGTTGGCTGCCCAAATAATTGTGTGCTGCCCAATTGCATACATATACACCTATATATATATATATATCACCTCCTTTTAAAGCTATACATATTTATAATTAAAATATTACGCAAATACCCCCATACAATACATTAAATTACGATGACAATTATTTTAAGCAAGCTTGCAAATATAACATTATTTCAAGTTCCCACAATGAGAATAAACGTATTGTAGTAATTAAGCAGTGGTTTATCGACACGCGACTCTTGTTAGCATTTTCGGGGTGTTACAACTCTCTCCCCCTTAAAGAAATTTCGTCTCGAAATTTACCTTACACTAGTCCCGAAACAAGTGCGGATACTGGGTTCTCATGTCTTGTTCTCTTTCTCACGTAGCTTCTTTTCTAGAATGGTTCCTCCAAAGTACCTTTACTAAGGGAATTCTCTTGTTTCTAAGTTGCTTTACTTCTCGAGCTTCAATTCGGATAGGTTCTTCATTATAAGTCAAGTCAGGATTAATCTCAATAGATTCAACTGGAAGAACATG
>NW_006239213.1:473127-474138 GCF_000226075.1 Solanum tuberosum | reverse complement strand
CTCAACTTAGTACCCAAAACTTCCTGCAAGCTGCCGCAAAATCTAGATGTAAACCTTGGGTCTCGATCAGATACAATAGATACATGTATCCCATGTAGTCTTACAATCTCATTAATATACAACTCGGCTAAACGTTCAAGTGAATAATCCATCCTGATTGCTAAGAACTGAGCACTCTTGGTTAGCCTGTCCACAATCACCCATATTGCATCATGGTTCCTTTGAGTGCGAGGAAGTCCTGAAATAAAGTCCATTGTTATTCTCTCCCATTTCCATTCTGGCATCAACAAGAGCTGTAGTAAACCAACTGGGACTTGATGTTCTGCCTTTACTTGTTGACAAACCAAACATTTAGAGATGAACTCTGTAATGTCTCTCTTTATACCATTCCACCAATAATTTTCTTTGATGGTCTGGTACATTTTTGTACCTCCAGGATGCATTGCATATGATGCAATATGTGCTTCATTTATTATTTCTCTCCTCAATTTGTCATCATTAGGGACACATAACCTGTTTTGATAAAATAAGACACCATCCTCCGTAAATGTAAAATCAAGTTTTTTCCCACTTTGAACTTCTCTTGTCAATTTTACAAGTTTCTCATCTAACTTTTGTGCTTCTTTCACTTGTTCAAGTAATATTGTCTTTACTTGCAAATTAGCAATAACTGAACCATTCGAATCAAGTGTAAAACAAACATTCAAGGCTCTTAACTCAAGGAGCAAGGGTAAAGGACTCAAAGAAATGCTTGTAAAGGATTTTCGACTTAAGGCATCTGTAACCACATTGGCTTTACCTGGATGATAATCAATCGTACAGTCATAATCCTTGATGAGTTCAAGCCATCTACGTTGTCGAAGGTTTAGCTCCTTCTGAGTACCCAAGTACTTTAAGCTCTTGTGATCAGTGAATATATGACATTTCTCTCCATACAAATAATGCCGCCATATTTTTAAAGCAAACACTATAGCAGCAAGTTCAAGATCATGAGTAGGATAATTTAATTCA
>NW_006239213.1:471209-472747 GCF_000226075.1 Solanum tuberosum | reverse complement strand
ACAACTGCTTGTATCTTACTAGGATCCACCTTCACGCCTTTGGCTGATACAACATGTCCTGGAAAAGCTACTTCATCAAGCCAAAATTCACACTTGGAAAGTTTAGCATAAAGCTCTTTCTCCCTCAAAATTTGCAAAATAATCCTGAGGTGTTTATTATGGTCTTCATTACTTCTGGAAAAATATTAAAAATATCATCTATAAAAACAACCACAAACTGATCAAGAGAAGGTTTGAATACTCGATTCATTAGATCCATAAATACCGCAGGAGCATTTGTCAATCCGAATGGCATCACCAAAAATTCATAATGACCATACCGAGTTCTAAAAGCAGTTTTCGGAATATCATTCTCTCTAACCCGTAGTTGGTGATATCCAGACCTTAGATCAATTTTTGAAAATACTTTAGCACCCTTAAGTTGGTCAAACAATCATCGATCCTTGGCAGCGGATATCTATTCTTGATTGTTATTCTGTTCAATTGTCTATAGTCAATACAAAGCCTAAGAGTGTCATCTTTCTTCTTTACGAATAAAACAGGGGCTCCCCAAGGAGAAACACTAGGTCGAATAAAACCTTTCTCAAGAAGTTCTTGCAGTTGAGATTTCAATTCTCTTAATTCTGCTGGAGCCATTCCATAAGGAGTGATAGAAATAGGGGTAGATCCAGGGATAAGCTCGATTGGAAATTCAACCTCTCTTTCCGGGGGTAATCCCGGAAGGTTTTCTGGAAATACTTCTGGAAAATCACATACAGTAGGTATGTCTTCGATGCAAGGACTCTTCAATTTTGTATCAACTATGTGAGCAAGGTGTGCCCCTACAACCTTGACGCATCAACTTTCTTGCCAAGGCCGCATAAATAATACTAGATGTCGCTGATCTTTCACCTTGTACAATGATGTGTGAAAATGTAGGGTCTTTAAAAGTCACATTCTTAGACCTACAATCTACCACCGCATGATATTTATAAAGCCAATCCATCCTGATAATAATATCAAAATCCTTGAAGGGACTTTCAATCAAATCAACAGGGAAGACTAGGTTTTGAATCACAAAGGGACAATCTTGGTAAACTCGATTACACACAACTTGATAAGCTAAAGGACTTTCAACTAGCACATTATAATCAAGTCTCATAAATTTCACATTTCCAGGAAGAACAAGTGATGCACAAATATAGGAATGTGTAGAACCAGGATCAAACAATGTAAACACACATAAGCCAAATAAGTGAAATTTACCGACAACCACGTCTTGTCCATCTTGATCATCCCTATGCCTCATCTCATAAGCACGTGCAGTAGCCTTTTGCCCACTAGCCTGATTAACTCCACTTGTACCCACTGCCTGGGTGTTTTTAGGTCTTGCACCTCTATTAGTTTGAGGAGGATTAACAGGAGGCTTATGGACTGAGCCTTCAATTTTAAAGGAAGGAGCATTACTAGGATTAGGACAATCTTTCACTTTATGATCAAAGCTCCCACAATTGAAACATGCACCAGAAGCTCTCCTGCAAGTACCATAATGATTCTTT
>NW_006239213.1:457173-471000 GCF_000226075.1 Solanum tuberosum | reverse complement strand
AAACTTTTGTTCGTATTCAGCAATAGACATGCCTCGTTGCCTTAGATTCAGAAACTCCTTTTTCTTTGCATCAGAATAAGCAGGTGGGACATACTTCATACGAAATTCCTTGAGAAAATCATCCCAAGTAAGAACAGGAGGTTTTACCTTGGCATTTGGAACACTTACCCACCAATCATAAGAATCCTTTTGTAACAGTGAAATAGCATACTTAAATTTCGCAACATCTGAACACTCAAACTGCTCAAATACCACATGCGATCAAGCCATTGTTCAACATCTGTGGGATCAACAGTGCCTTCAAACTCCACTCCACCCATTTTCCTCATTTTCTCAAAGTTAATCTTGTGGGGATCATGCATCGATTCAGCCATATGGTGGAAGAATTCAGCCATTTGTTCAAAATGAGGATTCATGGTTTGAGTACCATGACTCATGCGAGGATGTGGACCATCTCTTACACCCTGATGGTTTCCCACTTCAGAACAACTAGTGTGGGGGAACATACTGATTCGAGATATGTTCTCCAACCCCTTCCAGTGCATGAGGTTGGGAAACAGAGGCACCCAAACCTTCATGAGCAGCTTCCATAGGTCGGTCAGAAGAAGTGGCCATAACTTAATTCCTTCAAAAGGGAAGATCACATTGCATTAGGGATGTGTACTAGATGCATATGCACTCTACATGTGATGCAATTATCATAAACCATATAAGCGAACAAATAATCTAAATAGAACCTTTTCGAAAGGAAACAACTATATTAGTAATTCACAACAAAAGTCCTAGAACCACAAACCTAGGCTCTGATACTAACACTTGTAGCGATCCTTTCAAAACAATACCACTACTTAAACAAGAAATCTAATTAAATACATGTGACATTTAAAACCAATTAATGAGGGCATACTGATTTTTTTCTAGTAGAGGGATTAGATTCATAATGAACTCCAAAATACAAACAAAACATTTAAGTAATTAACCGACGAGATTTTCATGCATATGTTAACCTCACACTCGAGGGTGAAATAACAAGAATATTACAAGATTTCGATTACCGAAATCATCCGACTCATGCTTCATACAACTTTCAAGACATATAGCAAATTAGTATATTACAAGACTTGGATTTACACACCCCAAAAAGATAAAAACGTATAACCATACTTATATTACAACCCATGGTGACATGACCAAATCAGCCCTCAAAATCTCCTGTAAATATACAACACAAAGATCATGTACAAGTCCCAAGGTTTATACAAAAATATAGATGCCTATATGCAAATGTGATCTTCCTTAAGGCTTTCAAAATCTCCATTAAATGTCAAGAATGCTCATAGCACAAATTTTCAAGAGGTTCAACAACAAGGCTCACCCAATATATACATCATGTCATCACACTAAGCACGAGAAGGTATCAAGAAGGATCAACGCTCTACATCAAGAAGGGTCAAAACCCAATAATCAAGAGAACCGAGAACCATATTAAAAATGGCTTCCTAGTTCGTACTTAAAATGGACAACTTCCATTCTTAAGACGAACTAAAAATCCAGAGTCAAGATGACAAATGATCCGAACCAAGAGGCATGCCAAGAGTGACGAAGTCACAGCCACAAGAAGGAAAAGGTCCCAACAAGAGTGCCAAGTGATCAGACAATTCGTACAAGTGGGCGAATTACACAAGCGTATTTAATGTATTAAAGAATACGAATACGACAATGCAAAGTGACAAGATGTAACTAAGGTACCAAGATAACTTTCAGATATACCAGCAGGTAAAATAAAATACAAGTATAGGTTTATACACAAACCTGATTCTTTAGCACAAAAATAGTCCAACAAAACTCCACTAGTCAAACTGTAGACCTAGCAGCATATCAAAGTCTTCAACTTGTACACGAGGATATACAACCTTAAAAAATGAATTCAATAACTTATTCACTTTCTAGCAGCACAAAAATGATGACATAAAATAGGGTTATCATCACAAGTAAGCCTAGCCTATACAAATACGGCTATTCTCCCAAACAGTAAATTCTGGCCATCCTAGTGCATCATGTCGCAACTAAGATTTGATATGGCAAACGGCAAAAACTGGACTGTATACTCTTCATGAAAGATGTAGGTACCTCTCTTAAGGCTGCAAACAACCAAGAATCACCGCAAAATGTATTTTGGATAAAAAGATATATTCAAAACACTAACAGTTGTCCATACAGGATTTCAAACTTCAGAATCTAGACAGAACTTGTCCTATGATGCGTCCCATATTTCGAATCCATAACAACCAAATTAGAGTTTTACATAAACATAAGAGTTGTACATATCCAAATTATCTTTCCAAATCATTTTTATTCAGAGTAAAAAAAGTTATACAGAACGAGATATGCTTAATCTACTAAACGCTACCCGGCTCAAAAATAGGTTTTACTACTTACCAAAGAGAAGAGTGTAACTCGATTTGCAGCCAAAAGGACCAAGATTTTCTCTTGTGATCTTGAAGAACAAAAGGTTAGATAATGTTCTAAGGGACTTATACTTCAGCTGGGACGAATTTTCTACTAGGAGGTTTCAAAATATAGTAACACAGGAGGTGCTTATCATATACACAGCTTTCCATAAAAGTTGGCTGCCCAAATAATTGTGTGCTGCCCAATTGCATACATATACACCTATATATATATATATATATATACACACACACATATCCTTCACCTGCTTTTAAAGCTATACATATTTCTAATTAAAACATTACGCAAATACCCCCATACAATACATTAAATTACGATGACAATTATTTTAAACAAGGTTGCAAATATAACATTATTTCAAGTTCCCAAAATGAGAATAAACGTATTGTAGTAATTAAGCAGTGGTTTATCGAGACGCGACTCTTGTTAGCATTTTTGACGTGGTACATAACATCTCAACTCCTCGATGGCATGACCAAGATTAACAGAGCATGGTACACTCGTGAGGACCAAGTGTCTCCTCATACCTTTATAATGAGAAAAGAGTAGATCGAGAAGGACTAATAGAGAGACCAAAATATGGCCAAAATAATGACCCAGTTGGATATCTTATCGATGAATGTGATGGGTAGTGGGTTGAAGAGTGTAAATGTTGTTGGTATTGGTGGACCAAACCCCGATGAAGCACACATTGAGGCACTATATAATGAGGAAGTGATCTTTCTTGCAAATCAAGAAGGAGGTTTTCGTCCGAGCTATCCAAGGCCGGGTGGAAATCTGGGTTGGAACAGAGATGATTGATGGAGAGACCGTGACAGAGAATGGTGTGACAATAATGCTACTTAGAAGGAAAGGGATGGTGACAAGGAAATATACGTCACACCCCATGAACTCCAAAAGCCTAAGGAGCAAAGGGCTGACCCAGAGAACTTCCCTACGAAAGACATGCTTGCACGTGTTCTCAATAAGGTAGAAGGGTCTGACAAAGTTTTGAAAGAAATGAATGAGGATGCCTCCACACTCAATCAGATGGTCACCTCACACTCAGTGTCCATCAAGCAATTGGAAACGCAAATGGGTCAAATTTCATCTCATTTGAACCCAAGGCCAAAAGGGGGTCTACCAAGTGATACCTTTGCTAACCCAAAAAATGAATCTTGAAAGCGTATCCACATCGTTCAACGACATTAAATAAGGCACTTCTTGGGAGGCAACCCAAGGTTTAATGCTTTTATTTCTGTAGTTTTAATAACAAGTGTTGAATGTGCAGGTTGAAAAGTTGAAATTTTGGGAAAATGGGAACTAGGCGAGCCAAAAGTCTAATCGGTGACTTGCCGAACACGTCGTCGAGCCCGACTTGGACCGCCATTGTAACCACCAAGCTTGACTAACTTCGCCGACTAGCGCACGAGCTAAAGAGTTTTTAAAGGCCAAAGGGTTTTAAATTCAAAAATCCCTTCACTTTCTTAATTTTCGCCTTCCGTACTCTCACAACTGATATTAGATTTTTTGCATTATTGTATTTTCATTTTTGTTTTACTTGGGATCTTTGCTCTGGGCGGATTTTGGGGATTTCATTGCTTCATTGCTTTTCAACTTTTGGCATATCAGGTTTGTTTTTTGAACCCCAGACTAAATTGTTGGTTGAAATCAAAAGCAATTGTTATTTTGTGGTTGATATCTGTGTGTAATTTTGTTTGGATTATCATGTGATAGTTGGGTTGTCTGTTCTTTGTTGAAATCATCATTAATTGGTCATAAATAGTTCATTCCCGTGTCGTTAACTGATTAAATTATTGGGTTGTGTTGAAAATGTTGTGGGTCTAGAGTGGTGAAGTCTGCGTAACCCTGAATTGTGGTAATTGTCAATTTTTGCCCGAAGATGGAGCGGATGACGTTATTCTTAAGGGAAAAAGACGTCAATTGGCCAATTTTGGCCAAATGGGGGATGCCTGAGTACCCCGAGGGTATGGTTCCTATGGGTCTTATGTCAATTGCATGTTTCTAGTGTTTACTTTTGATTTCTGGGATGTGGGCTAGATTTTGAAGGTCAGGGTGAGAAATTGGCAAGTTGGACTACTGGGCGAGCTGAATCGAGCTCACCGAGTGGTACGGCGGTTCGCTTGAGTGCCCTTTGATTGCCTTTTAATTCTCTCTTTTGATGCTTTAAGTTTTGTAACTTTCAGTGATACGCCTGTGCTCACCGATGTCACTCGGTAACCCACTGAAAGTCCCTTTTGATCACTCTTTAGAGCCCTTAATTTCCATATTTGTTCGGTAACTTTCGGCGAGCTACTTCTTGTACGCCCATTTGTTTCATTGATCCACCGAATGGCCCTGGACATCGCCAAACAGGTTTGATTTTGAAAATTTTTGTTCTAGAACTTTCGGCAAGCCCGACTTGGCTCGCCAATGTGGTTCGGCAACTTGCCGATCGGTTCGGTGAGCCTTCCTGCAACTATTTTCCTAAAATTTCATCTAACATTTTTCACATTATTTTGCATGCATGACTAGAGCCAAAGTACCTGGTAGGAACCAACCACCCCGGAAGCAGGCACGTGAGTTTACTACAAATGAGGAAGCAACTGCTTCCCGGGCCCTGGCTACAAAACTCCCTCCCAAGGGAGGTAAAGGAAAGGGCAAGGCGCCCGTTGATTTGACACTAGCAGAGGGGACCTCCGATAGTTAGGGGGTATACGCCACACACCTCACTACCTCCGACTATGATGGTGGTTCCCAGGATGACTCTCTGGTTTCTATCTCCGAGTGGAAAGATGTTATGTTACTACAGGCCTGGAGAACGGAGCTACGCTCCAAATATTTGCATGATCCATCTAGGATCCCAAAGCCTTCGATGCCTACTCCTCTAGCTCCAGCTCAAGTTCTTCCTCTAGCGCACACAGTGGCCCAGGCACCACCTGTTCAGGGTCCTCCTCCCTGGCCACTCAATCGACTAAAGGCCGAGGGTTCCTGGACCATTTTAGAGGAAAAGAGATTGTCTACCGACGATGTGTTGGACATATATCCAGATATGTGGAGCAATCTCAAGTTCCACAAGTTCAAGGTTTTTACAAAACTGCGAGGCCCTAACATTCCTACTTGGGTCTGGGAGTTCTATTTGTCCTGCGTATAGTTGATGCCGAAGGGTAAGAAGAAGGCAAGTGCCTTCAAACTAGTTGACTTCGTGGTGGTTCGAGGCAAAAAAGTTAAATGTCGCTGCTTAGACATAAATGATGTACTAGGGTGTTCATTGGACATTATGCATGACTACATCGATCTGGTCAAGAAGAAGACCCTGGCGGATCTCAAGGGTTGGCTAGCACCCCTTCTCTCTGATGTCACCCCGAGGTGGATTGAGGCAGGTGCACATATAGAAAAGAAGGACCTGAAAGTTGGTGCCGAAGACTGGTTCGGGTTCATCACCGAGTTGTGCAAACGGTCCCATGTTCTGAGAGATGAGAAGACGGATGTGGATGTTAAATCCACCTTTTCTACTGATATCCAGCATATTGAGGCTGAGTACATGTGGGATAAGGCAGACAGGAAGAGGGCAACACTAGTGGATACATCCCCGGAGGTCGACGTAGATATGTTGCCGACTGAGGCAATCATGTCTCCTCATGCTTGTGGGACCTCAGGTACATCTGGTCCTTCTGTTTCAAAGACTCCTAGTACTTCTGTTGCATCCCCTCCCACTAGTTCTGTTGTTGCTTCTACTATATCCCAACCCCCTATCACACAGGCCATGCTCTATAAGATGGGACATCTATCCCAATCTGCTGATGTGCGTTCCTCCTGGGTAGAGGCCGTCATGTTGGGTTGATAGAGAGGGGTATTGCTACTGTCTTAGCCCCGATATGGGCTGAGATGAGGGAGCACATCGAGCTGATTGAGGGTCACAAGTTGGCTTTGGATGCCCTTGCTGTGAGGGTTGAGTCTGTCGAGTAGAGCCAGGGTGCTATAGGGACTGTCACGGCCTTGAAGTCTTATATTGTTGAGCTGCACAGAGATGTGGATGAGCTGAAGTCCACTGATTTATCCATGTTCTTTGGTACTGTGGAGATTCTTGAGATGCCGAGTGCTGAAGTTCCGGCCAGTTTTGAGATTCCTCCGGCTACTACGACCTGAGATGATACTAGGGCCGATAATGGTGGCGCTGAGTTCGAGGCAGAGAAAAATAAGGAGCAGCTCGGTGTTCGAGAGGAGACTGAGTTTAAGGACTTGGCAGACTTGGATGGTGTCATGTCCGAGATAGCTAGGATGGTATCACTCCAGGATACTTCTATGATGGGATCTAGTCAAGCCAAAGATGATGATATACCGGGCACTGATTCCCAGACTAAGGGAGTTGCCGATATGCAGACTTCACCCAGCCTTAGCCTGGAAGGATGACTTTTTGCCTCCTTCTCTGTAATTTTTAGATTGTTTCTGTTTTAGTTGCATTTGAGGACAACTTCTTATTTTTGTTGGTGGGGTGAGGTATTTCCATACCTACCTCTATTTGGCTGTTTTTGTGATTATTAGTTTGTTTTTGGTTTTGACTTTGTGAATATTGGAGCCTATTGGTGTTTATATATATGTTGGTTGTCGATACATTGTGTTCCATTGTTTTAATATGAGAATGGTTTTAAATCGATTTTAAAAATTTTTGCCACCTCTTTCGTGTGTGATTGTGGTTGTTCTCTTGCAAATTTGAGTGTCGGTTGTGGTCAATACTGATGACTTGAATAGTGCTCTTAATTGAAAGACATGAATGTACGGCGACGATGACGCAAAGGTTACATCATATGTGAACTTTTAACATCTCATTGTGACTAGCCGATTGTCAATTAAGTCTCTTGTGATGAACATTGCACGCTAGCTAGAAAATGTGCAGTCTTGTTTGACAATTGTATCGAATGCATTGTGTGGTGAGGTTTTCTTGAATATTTGTCATGGCCCAGGGATACCCCCTAGAGGGAACAAGGCACATAAAACCCCGAAAGGCTCCATGTAAGCCACTTAGCATATCATAACATAAGAATAGAACAATAAAGAGTAAACACATTTCAAGTCCAAAATTTTCATAAACGAAAGCGAAAGTCTAGAATTGTCTCAACATAGCCATCTATTACAATATACAAAGTAAAGAGGGACACAACCCATACAACATAGTCCCAAAAGGAAATTCAAGGAATGAACTACGATGAGATAACATCCTTCCTCGAATCATGAGGGCTCACCAACAAGCTAGGAGAATAAGCAAATTCAATCTTTAGTCACAACAATGATCACCTTGAGAACCGGACCCTACACTTGGGGAAAGTGTAGGGAAAGTAGGTCTTAGTACAAAAATGTACCAAGTATGATAGTCATGCATAAAAACCTTGAAAACATGCTAAAAGGGACATTTCATTTGAATGCATGCCATTTACTAAGTTTAAACATCATCATTGAAATAGTGGAAAAGCATAAGTCATAAACATAATCAATACATATATCATCATAATATAAGAGGAACGTATCATAAATACCCTCAAAGCATACTTGTGCAATGCATGAATAAGACCCCATAAATATCACCTATGCTAAGTAAAGTTTCTTGAGTAACCATAGTTCATAATTCATATTCTTGTTCATATTGTTGTCATAGTGGGAATAAGCCTTAACTGACATAGACCATATGAGCTTAACATGGAATCCGGTGTTACCCACACCGAAAAGGGTTGTCCTACTTGCCTAAGGTAGAACCATACTCTTAGCTTAGGTGGATCCACCAGCTAAATAACCTATGGGGGAACATAGTTTATGGGATAAAGAGATCGCTACTAGAAACCCAGACTCAACTAAGGTAAAACGTTTCCATCTCATGAGACCTACTTTGGGACCCCAGACTCAACTAGCGTAAAAGGTCCCATTGGGAAGCCGAACTCAACTAGCATAAAAGCTTCCATCTCATATTCAATATCCACTCGGTACTAAGCATTAAATTCCCACAGAGTTCATATTAAGTCTTGACTTAATTTCATATTCATGGAAGAATTTCTTGACACTCAATCCAACATAATTCATAAGATAGCTCATTAGATCATGCGTTAGAATAACCTTTCACCGTCCATGTCTACATATAGATTCAATAGGTGAGAAAACCTTTCAACCTTAGAATCATCATATTGTGAGAAATCCTTTCATATCATATCATATTCATACATAATTGTGTATATGATAATAACCTTTCAACAACACAACAACTAGATCATCATCATAGACACTTCACTCTCAAATTGTTCTTAAAGCATGTACTAAACTTCATAAACCATGCATAATATCATAATTTGCCCTTTTCAAAGATCAAAGTTAATATCAAATCAACACATATAGAATTCACTACATTAGACATGGATATTAACATAATCTAAGTAACCCAATTACTACAAGCATAATCGCATAATATCCTTCTTTCATTAATACACCCACAACACAAGATCATACTTTGGGAATATGGGGATTTCATGGGTTCTTTGGGATTTCAACATAAAAACCATAATAAATCATGAATTCAATTATAATATAAAGTAATTCAAGCATTAGAATCATATTTTAAAGGAACCTATGACTTTGGAATCAAACCCTAGCTTTTGGGGGATTTCTATCTTCGAAATTGGGATTTTGAAGGGGCTCCATCAATAAAGAGATACCATACCTTAGCAATTTAACCCAATAAATTTGAGAATAAAACCTTGATCCTTGAACCCTAGCTCCAACTTCCTTCTTCTTCTTCCTTGAAGTTCTCGAGAGAGAATGTTTGAGAGGGAATTGGGTTATTTTTGGTGATTTAGAAATAATGACTAGGATGACTTAATTTAGTGATATAAAATAATTATATAGGTGATCTAATTTAGGCTAAAACGACACCACTTAATATTAATTAAAACTAAAAAACCCCAAAGTACCCCTAAACTTAACCACGAAAAATCAGTTTCCAGGCCCCATCCACGAGCCTCACTGACGGATTGAGGCTAGACCCACTGTAACGACCTGGGAGCACCCCCTAGTCGTTACCGGCGTATTCGACCTCGAAGAGGTCTTATGCAAGCCCTTAGCATTCGTCATAGCATGTATCATTGAATAAAATCGCGGAAAATATAAAACTTTTACTTTGGAAGTTCAACTTCACCTCATATATGAAAAATAGAATCTAACTTCGTCACAATGTACCATCTAACATAGAAGTATCGAAAATGGGACTTAGCCCTTACATCAATAAGAAGTCTTGAAATAGGAAAGTACAACAATGTCTTTCAACATAAGCAAAGAACTAAACATAGAAGCTAGATCATAGGGTCTTGTCCTGGGACTTGAGGACTCACCAACTTGGGGAAGCAACTCCAAGTGTCTTGAGAAGTAAGCTTGAATACTCAACGTCCCGAACCTAAATGTTTGGGGAAAAGGGAGAAAATATGGGTTAGTAAAACATACGTACTACGTATGGCTACTATGCATAAAAATCATTGAAACATGCATCAAAGGACATTTAGTCAAAACATGCTTTTTACTAAGTAAATCCAATATGCACATAAAGTAAACATCATAGTCCAAACCAACATAATATCATCCCAACATAATATCATCCCAATCAATACTAGTGCAATGCAAATAATAGAACCCCATAACCGTATTCAAAGACAAGTATCACATTAAGCAACCTACTTCATGCATACATTCATAAGATCATATTTCATCATAACTTACCATATTCATAATGATCATACATAACATAGCTTCAACATACATAAGTCATAATCATCATAATTATAAGAGAACACTACTACAACCATCTCTTAGGATCCCACAAGTGCGATGTGCAAGAGAAGTCCCGTACCCTCCCGTACTCTATGTAGAAACCATTAAGAAAGCCCTAGTAAGAGTTCACACCTTTCATACCTTCATTTACTTTTACATTAGGGAAATATTGCAATAACCGACATAGACCATGAGAGCTACATGGAATCTGGTGTTCTACTCCCACACCGAAAAGAGAGGGTTAACACTTGCCTAAGGTGTAACCATTCGTACATAGCTATCTAGAGGGATCCACTAAGCTAAAGTCCTATGTGGGCACATAGTTAAGGGTCAAGGAGATTGCTTCTAGAAACCCTAACTTACTAAACGTGGGGGTTTCCATCTCATGAGACATCACATACCGTGGGTAATTCAGAATTGCTAAACATGAGGAAACCCATGTGGGGAACCGGACTTACTAAACGTGAGACCCCCATCTCATTTACATGCCCTTTCGGCGCTAAGAATCTAATTCCCTTTTGTAATCATCTTTAGTCATCACATAAGTTCACATTAGCCTTTACTAGACTTTTATGTAGACATCTTACCATAATAGCTCATATGTGTTCATAAGTGAGTAACAATCCTTTCACTTTAGAAACACTTAGCAAGTGAGTAAACCCTTTCACTTTACATTACATTATAATCATAAGAACTACCTTTCAATCATATAGCAATCATGCCATAACATACATACATACTTCATAGCTAATTCAAGTGTAGAGGGTTAAGAATTAGGAAATTAGGTCATAAACACCACAACAACACATTAGGTATAGCATCATTACAATCTAAGTAATTCACCTTTCATACTTGAGTTCAAAGAAGAACCAACCTTCATACCTTCTTTCCCTTTTTGGGATATCCATTCTTCAATTGCCAAACAATTCATAACCAATACATAATACTAGGTAATTCATGAGGTAATAACATAATCAACATCAATATAAGCAATTGACATAATCCCTTCATAGCCTTCGAGGCTTCATTCAAATACTAAACCCTAATTTCATAAAAATTATACATAACCTAGGGTAGAATTATCATACAAACATGAATTATATTACATCACATTCAATTCATAGCCTTCAATCTATATCGAACACAAACTAGGGTTAGAATTAGGAAAAGAAGGATAAACATGGGTCTCCTGGGGAATTCTTCAAGAAACCACCAATACAACATAAATTCATCCATAATTGTTCATATAATATCAATCAAAAGTCAGTTTAAAACATCAATTTCACTTTAGAAAGAAGACCCATTTTTTGGATGAAACCTAGAAATTGGAGATTTGAAATTCATCTTGAAGGGGGCCTCTTGGGGGAAAAGGAATTCCAAGAGTGATAAGAAACCATACCTTATTGACGAATTAACCACGAAAAATCCGAGTTGAAACCTTGGAGAGTTCGTCTTCTTCTTGAAGCTCCAATCTTCTTTAGTGTAGTTCTTGAGAAGAGAGACAGAGAGTAGAGAGAAGGAGGAACTTTAAGTTTAGATCTTTGGGGTTTTGTGTTTGAGTGATAAAAGTGTGGTAAATTGACTTAAAAATCATTATATGCACGTCCCCTAAAGTAACCTAGATACCCCTCACATAGTTGGACTCTTTAATGAAGTAAAAATTGATTTTTGAATTTCTGCATTTTCGTCGCTGAAGAAGTCCGCAACGCGGGGCTGTTCCCTGAAGATTTTTGGAATTAAATTTCGAGACAGTAGAGTCCACGACACGACCGTGTCGCTAACAGAATTTTTGCTCCTTGGGACAGCTAGTACGCGACGCGCACTTATTCTCTCCTAGTGCAATTTGCAAGTTGCCTTAGCAGCTTGCTTGGCCCAGGTTGGGGTCCTCCTCGGGGTCCCTTAGGGTGGCCTCGAGATGTAGTATTCGAACATTTTGACCCTATAAACATATATTTACCTATTTTAAAACCGTTTTACAAGATTATACCATCATACGACACTCCCAAAACCTGCCCAAAACCTAAGGACACACTAGAACACATTCTTCTCTAGTTTCCGGAAGTCGTGGTCGTTTCTTGACGTTTAGACTTTTACTCTTCCAAACCAAGTCAATAGCATTAATTTAGGTTTATAAACATTATTTTAACTATTTTTAAGTCATTATTCATAAGGTGAGGCTCTAACTTAAGTCATAGAATTTCCGGGGTGTTACAATATCTCCTGTTAGGAACATTCGTCCCCGAATGTCACTTGGACTTCATTCTAGGGAGACAATGACTCAAACTAGAAGCACAACAACCAGTCACATTAACAACATCATATCATCATATCATATAGGAATTTAATCCACAACATCATTATGTTCAAAACTCTTTACTTCACATAAGTATAGGAGAAACTACCTTCTCCATATTCAATGAGCATCAACATATATATTAAGCAATCAACAAGACGTTCCTTTAACAAGACAGCCTCAAGCATGCTCATTACAACTCTCATGAAGACAACATCACACAACATCTATCGGTACAATTTCAACTATGAGAAACAAAATTCATGAAAATTCAAAATACAACTTAAGCATGAATTTTCACAAAAATATGCTCATACAAGGAAATCATGTCACAATCATCAACACACATGATTTTAAATTTATACCAAATTAACAGAGACTACTAACCTCAACTTTGGCTAGGAGTATGAGGAAAAAGATGAGGGTAGCGGGACTTCATGTCGACCTCAGCCTCCCATGTTACACCTTCAACTAGGTGGTTTCTCCATAGGACTTTTACGGAGGAAACCTCTTTATTCCTCAACTTATTAACTTGATGATCTAAGATTTTAACCGGAACCTCTTCATAAGAAAGGTTCTCATTCACCCCTAAGCCTTCTAGAGGGAGAATGGACACCGGGTCACCTATACACTTCCTTAACATAGAAATATGGAACACCAGGTGAACCGGGGCCAATTTGATGGGCAATTTCAACTCATAAGCGACCTTTCCAACACGCTTCAAGATCTCATAAGGCCCAACATACCAGGGGCTAAGCTTTTCCTTCTTACCAAACCTCATCACCCCTTTCATGGGTGAGATCTTCAAGTAGACCCAATCACCTACTTCAAACTAATGATCCCTCTTTCTATTATCGGCATAAGACTTTTGCCGACTATGAGCCGTTTTCAACCTATCCCTTATAAGTCGAACTTTTTTCGTAGCCTCACAAACTACCTCGGGACCAAGAAAAGCAAATTCACCCACTTCAAACCACCCAACCGGAGATCAACACCTTCTACCATAAAGTGTTTCAAGGGTGCCATAGTAATACTCGAGTGGTAGCTATTGTTGTAGGAAAATTCTATCAAAGGTAGGTGGTCATCCCAATTACCTTTGAAGTCAATGACACACGCTCTCAACATATACTCTAGGGCTTGGATGGTGCGTTCCACTTGACCATCCGTTTGAGGATGAAATACTATCCTAAGTTTCACTTGAGTACCAAGCCCACTTTGGAAAGACCTCCAAAAATGGGAAGTAAATTAGGCACCTCTATCCGAAATAATCGACAATGGGG
>NW_006239213.1:453858-456892 GCF_000226075.1 Solanum tuberosum | reverse complement strand
TCCTTGAGAGAAAGTTTTTATTGCTTTGTTGAGAACCGACTCTTTTAGTTTCGTCAAAATAGGGTCAAGATGTTGCTTAGACTTCACGTCAACAACAACCGATGACTCGAAATTTTGACGGGCCATGATACCTCCTTTTGGGGAATCTTCTAGTCGGGCACCCAACCGGGCTAGCCTATGTACATCACGGGCTAACTCCCTTTTCTCTTCCTGTACATGTGACATATTACCCATAGATACGCGACTCAAAGCATCCGCAACCACATTTGCTTTTTCGGGGTGGTAAAGGACACTCATATCATAATCTTTCAAGAGTTCCAACCACCTCCTTTGCCAGAGATTAAATTTTTTTTGGCTAAAAATATATTGAAGACTTTTGTGGTCGGTAAACACATCCACATGTACCCCATAGAGATAGTGTCTCCAAATCTTTAAAGCAAAGACTACGGCCGCTAGCTCAAGGTCATGAGCTGGATAATTCCTCTCATGCACCTTGAGTTGTCTCGAGGCATAAGTTATAACCTTACCATGCTGCATGAGGACACAACCCAAACCCACTAAGGAAGCGTCACAATATACTACAAACCCTTCGGTGCCCTCCGGTAAGGTCAAAACCGGAACGGAGGTGAGCTTATCTTTCAACAATTGGACTCTTTTCACAAGATTCCAACCATTCGAACTTGGACTTCTTTTGAGTTAAGGCCATTAATGGAGATGTAATAGATGAAAATCCCTCAACAAACCTCCAGTAGTAACCGGCCAAACCCAAAAAGCTTCGAATGTCAAAAGGACTCAAAGGTCTAGGCCAACTTTTGACCGCATCGATTTTCTTTGGATCAACTTCTATACCCTAACTAGAAACAATGTGACCAAGGAAAGCAACCGATCTTAGCCAAAACTCGCACTTGCTAAACTTAGCATAGAGTTGGTGATCATTGAAGACTTGCAATACGATCCTCAAATGATTCATGTGATCATCCTGACTTTTAGAGTATATCAAGATGTCATCAATAAAGACAATAACAAATGATTCTAGAAAATTTCTAAACACACGATTCATAAGGTCCATGAAAGCTGCCGGGGCATTTGTAAGACCAAAGGACATCACTAAGAACTCAAAATGACCATATCTTGTTCGGAAGGCTGTTTTTGGAACATCAACACCTCTCACCCTAAGTAGGTGATAACCCGACCTCAAATCAATTTTTGAAAAGTAACTCGCTCATTGAAGTTGATCAAATAAGTCATCAATCCTAGGGAGTGGATATTTGTTCTTAATGGTCACCTTATTTAATTGTCGGTAACCAATACACATATATATGAAGAGATCCATCCTTCTTCTTCACAAATAACACCGGTGCACCCCAAGGAGATATACTAGGTTGGATGAAACCCTTATCCAACAAATCTTTGAGTTGAGCTTTCAATTACTTCAACTCCGCCGGGGCCATTCGTTAGGGAGGGATTGAAATGGGTTGTGTATCCGGCAATAAATCTATGCCGAAATCTATTTCCCGTTCGGGAGGAATTTCGGGTAAGTCATCGGGAAAGACTTGTGGAAAATCCTTCACTACGGGGACCGATTCCAAAGGAGGAATCTCGGACTCAAGGTCCTTGACCCTCACAATATGATAGAGACAACCCTTAGAAATCAACTTACAAGCTTTTAGACATGAAATGATCCTTCCCATAGGAACGTAATTTCCTCCCTTCCATTCTAAAATGGGTTCATTAGGAAATTGAAACTTCACAATTCGGGTCCTACAATCTATGGACGCAAAACAAGCATGAAGCCAATCCATCCCCAATATAATATCAAAGTTTAACATATCAAGTTCCACCAAATCAACCAAAGTGACTCTATTGGGCAATGATATGGGACAACCCCTATAAACTCTTTTAGCAACTATGGAATCACCCACCGGGGTAGAAGCCGAAAAGGGTTTATCTAAGACATCGGGAAGCATATCAAACTTTATAGCCACTAAAGGGGTTACAAAAGATAAAGTGGCACCGGGATCCAACAATGCATAAAAATTAATTGAAAATACTTGTAGCATACCGGTCACAACATCTGGAGAGCTCTCTTGATCACCTCAGGATTGGAGAGCAGAGAAGCGATTCTTCTTAGAAACATCGGGATTTGGGCCACTTGCTTGTGCTTGAGCATTTTCCCTTCCTTGAGACTTTAGCATAGGGCAGTCCCCCCTCATGTGGCCGCTCTTACCACAACCATAGCAATTACCCGTGCCAATTAGGCACTTGCCTTCATGTTTTCGACCACACTTTGTACAAATAGGCTTCTCAACATAAGGACCACCACCTCTTGGTTCTTGAGGCTTGTGGGTAGACACTTTACCTTTGTTGACCCTTGGAGTGTTAGGAGGACCTTGGTTGGAAAACCTCTTTTTGAACTTTGGCTTATCTTGGATTTCAAACCTAACCTTAGAAGAATCTCCATCATCGGCCCTTGACCTATTCAATCCTCTACTAACTTGCTTAAGATTTTGCTCCTCAATTTGTTCGGCATGAACCATAAGACGAGAAATGTCCATGCTTGGGATTAGCATAGCCGACCTATATTCATTCACAACAAGATCAGATACCCCCATAATAAATTTGTTCATTGTAGCTCTAGAGTCCGACACCAAAGTAGGAGCATGCTTGGACAATTGAGTGAACTTGAGGCCATACTCCTTCACACTCATACCCCCTTGACGGAGGTTGATGAATTCTTGCATTTTCCTCTCTCTTAGTTCCAAGGGGAAAAACCTATCAAGAAAAGCCATCTTGAATGTAGCCCAACTTATCGGACCCGCTCTAATAGGTCTCCCCTCTTTCCATTGTTCATACCACACTTGTGCCACGTCTTTGAGTTGATAGGCGGCTAACTCCACATTTTCTTGAGAAGACACACCCATAGCCTCTAGAACCTTAAAAACTTCATCAATGAACCCTTGTGGATCTTCTTCCACTTTGGAACCAAAGAAAGTAGGGGGATTCATCCTTGTGAAATCCCTTATCCTAGAAGCAG
>NW_006239213.1:453291-453564 GCF_000226075.1 Solanum tuberosum | reverse complement strand
AAGGCACGACAATGGAATAACAAATGAGTGAAAGTTCCTAAGCATCTCGTAGCCTCTCATACATAAGTGTGGTGCCCTTCACACCCATGAACAAGACTCTACTCGACGTGGTATCTTGTGACATGAATCCTACATTATTCTCAACCTTATGCTCTGATACCAAGTTTGTAATGACCCGAGAGCACCCCCCTAGTCATTATCGGCGTATTTGACCTCGAAGAGGTCTTATACAAGCCCTTAGCATTCGTCATAACATGTATCATAGAATAAAAT
>NW_006239213.1:439160-453227 GCF_000226075.1 Solanum tuberosum | reverse complement strand
AATCTAACTTCATCACAATGCACCATCTAGACATAGAAGTATCGAAAATGGGACTTAGCCCTTATATCAATAAGAAGTATTGAAATATGAAAGTACAACAATGTCTTTCAACATAAGGAAAGAACTAAACATAGAAGCTAGATCATAGGGTCTTGTCCTCGGACTTGAGGACTCACCAACTTGGAGAAGCAACTCCAAGTGTCTTGAGAAGTAAGATTGAATTCTCAACGTCCCGAACCTAAATGTTTGGGGAAAAGGGAGAAAAATATGGATTAGTACAACATACGTACTAAGTATGGCTACTATGCATAAAAATCATTGAAACATGCATAAAAGGACATTTAGTCAAAACATGTTTTTTACCAAGTAAATCCAATATGCACACAAAGTAAACATCATAGTCCAAACCAACATAATATCATCCCAACATAATATCATCCCAATCAATACTAGTGCAATGCAAATAATAGAACCCCCATAACCGTATTCAAAGCCAAAGTATCACATTAAGCAACCTACTTCATGCATACATTCATAAGATCATATTTCATCATAACTTACCATATTCATAATGATCATACATAACATAGCTTCAACATACATAAGTCATAATCATCATAATCATAAGAGAACACTACTACAACCATCTCTTAGGATCCCACAAGTGCAATGTGCAAGAGTAGTCCCATACCCTCCCTTACACTATGTAGAAACCCTTAAGAAAGCCCTAGTAAGAGTTCACACCTTTCATACCTTCATTTACTTTTACATTAGGGAAATATTGCAATAACCAACATAGACCATGAGAGCTACATGTAATCTGGTGTTCTACTCCCACACCGAAAAAGAGAGGGTTAACACTTGCCTAAGGTGTAACCATTCGTACATAGCTATCTAGGTGGATCTACTAAGCTAGAGTCATATGTAGGCACATAATTAAGGGTCAAGGAGATTTCATCTACAAACCCTAACTTACTAAATGTGGGGTTTTCCATCTCATGAGACATCACATACCGTGGGTAATCCGGACTTGCTAAATGTGAGGAAACCCATGTGGGGAACCGGACTTACTAAATGTGAGACCCCCATCTCATTTACATGCCCTTTCAGTGCTAAGCATCTAATTCCCTTTTGTAATCATCTTTAGTCATAACATAAGTTCACATTAGCCTTTACTAGACTCTTATGTAGACATCTTACCATAATAGCTCCTATGTGTTCATGAGTGAGTAACAATCCTTTCACTTTAGAAACACTTAGCAAGTGAGTAAACCCTTTCACTTTATATTAAATTATAATCATGAGAACTACCTTTCAATCATATATCAATCATACCGTAACATACATACATACTTCGTAGCTAATTCAAGTGTAGAGGGTTAAGGATGAGGAAACTAGGTCATCAACACACAACAACACATTAGGTATAGCATCATTACAATCTAAGTAATTCACCTTTCATACTTGAGTTCATAGAAGAACCAACCTTCATACCTTCTTTCCCTTCATGGGACATCCATACTTCAATTACCAAACAATTCATAACCAATACATAATACAAGGTAATTCATGAAGTAATAACATAATCAACATCAATATAAGCAATTGACATAATCCCTTCATAGCTTTCGAGGCTTCATTCAAATATTCAACCCTAATTTCATAGAAATTATACATTACCTAGGGTAGAATCATCATACAAATATGAATTACATAACATCACATTCAATTCATAGCCTTCAATCGATATCCAACACAAACTAGGGTTAGAATTAGGAAAAGAAGGAGAAACATGGGTCTCAAGGGGAATTCTTTAAGAAACCACCAGTACAACATAAATTCATCCATAATTGTTCATATAACTTCAATAAAAGTCAGTTTTTAACATCAATTTCACTTTAGAAAGAAGACCCACATTTTTGGATTGAAACCTAGAAATTGGAGATTTTCAAATTCATCTTGAAGGGGCCTCTTGGGGAAAGGAATCCCAAGAGTGATAAAAACCATACCTTATTGACGAATTAACCACAAAAATCTGAGTTGAAACCTTGGAGAGTTCGTCTTCTTCTTGAGGCTCCAATCTTCTTCAATGGAGTTCTTGAGAAGAGAGACAGTAGAGAGGAGGAAGTTTAGGTTTAAATCTTTGGGGTTTTGTGTTTGAGTGATAAAAGTGTGGTAAATTGACTTAAAAATTATTATATACACGTCCCCTAAAGTACCCTAAATACCCCTCACTTAATTGAACTCTTTAATGAAGTAAAAATTGATTTCTGAATTTTTGCATTTTCATCGTGGAACAAATCTGCGACGCGGGGCTGTTCCCTAAAGATATTTGCAATTAAATTTTGAGACAGTAGGGTCTGCGACATGACCGTGTCGCGAACTGCATTTTTTCCCCTTGGGGGAGCTATTGCGCGACGCGCACCTATTCCCTCCAAGTGCAATTTGCAAGTTGCCTTGGCAGCTTGCTTGGCCCAGGTTGGGGTCCTCCTCGGGGTCCTTTAGGGTGGCCCCGGGGTGTCGTATTTGAACTTTTTGATCCTATAAACATATATTTACCTATTTTAAACCTTTTTACAAGATTATACCATCATACGACACTCCCAAACCTGCCCCAAACCTAAGGTCACACTAGAACACATTCTTCTCTAGTTTCCGGACGTCGTGGTCGTTTCTTGACGTTTAGACTTTTACTCTTCCAAACCAAGTCAATAGAATTAATTTAGGTTTATAAACATCATTTTAACTATTTTTAAGTCATTATTCATAAGGTGAGGCTCTAACTTAAGTCATAGAATTTTCGGGGTGTTACACCCACGGCCCGTGCTGGTGAAGTGTAGGTTGGGGTTCAGAGATCTAGTTTTAGATCCCTGACCCACGGCTCCTCACCGACGTTCCTGGACTGACCCACGAGGCGTATGTCCCCTTTGTGGGTCACTGTCGAGGTAGTTTCTAAGGGTCCTCCTCAAAGACCCATGGTTTGTCCTTGGGGGTCGTACCTTGACTTTCTAACATGAAACCCTTTATTTTTAAGTACGGGGAGTTACATTCAAGACTCTAACCCTCACATTAAGCTCTAGTTTAGCTTACTGATTTCTGGAGTGTTACAATATTGTGCTTGATGACACCTAGAATTTTCCCCATTGGTCTGATTGATTGATAGAAGCAAGCGATTGAAATGATCTTAGGCAAGAGTTTTGAAGAGTGAACCAAATTGATAATATACCTCTTTGTGGCCACCTTGTGAGAAGTGTGAACCTTGCTTGGCACCTTTTGAGCCTATCTTTTTCTTTGGAATAAACTTGAACAAATTTGACCTCTTTATCCCATCACCCATAACCTTCATGAAGGATTGGTTCGTTTGAATAGCCAACTTAGGCCAAAAGCCTAAGTTGGGGGTGTGGTTAAAAAGGAGGAAAGTCAAGAAGTGTGAAAAATTCCCCCCTTCATGGATTGTTTTGAAAAAGATGGAACCCCTTCATATATAAAAACAGAAAAGAGAGAAATAGAAAAGAAAAAGGGTGAAAATGAAAAAAAATGTAAAAGAAGTGTTGTGAAATAAAGTTTGTGAAAGGAGTAAATGAAAGGGTATCCAGTAATTTATTTTTAGTTGAATAATGGGAGAATTATAAACATGTTTGAATGTGAAAGAGGAGGAGAAAAAAGTGATTTTCAGGCCATACTTGATGAAGGTAGATGCCACTAAGCCTAAATGACTATGTCTGTACACTCAACCCCATTACAAGCCTTGAAAAGACCTTTGGAATCTTGAGTGAGCTGAAACGAATGTTGATTGAAAAATAAGGGAAAGCCTATGGGTGGAGTCATGCATGTGTTCATCTTTGTTAGTATGAGAGTTGTATTTGATTCCGGGATATTAAATTGTTGAGAAATTTTGTGTGAGTATGGAATCATGTTTGTTGTAAGGGCATTTGAAAACTTTTGTTGAGCTTGAACCTGTATTTGAACCAAGCATTGTGAGCTTGAGTATACTTGGTAATGGTGAGTCAATCTTTGAAACTTTGAGTGCACAATTGAGCATTGTATTTGTAGTTTGAACCTTTTGTGTGTATTTGTGTTGAGTCTTAAGCAACACTGTTTGTAGACATCCTTGTTGAACTGATTGATCTTGAGTTTTACTTGAGGACAAGCAAAATTTTAAGTTCGGCGTGTTGATGAGTTCGAGATTTCGACTCATTTAAGGCTTTGTTTTTATAGTTTAAGTGTCTCAAATGCCTAATTTATGCTCTAAACTGATGTTGAAGTGTTGATTTGCAACAATGAAGGCTAAGGAGTAAGGCAAGGACATTATCGGGAAAAAAAGAGCGAAAAAGCTGAAGAAGTTAAAGGAAGGCAATCCTGGTGATCGCCAAGAACACTCAGCAAATTGCTGAGTGGCTCTTTAGCTCGCCTAAAGTTCGAGTGTGCCAGCCTTGGAGAAAAACCTACTTGGCGATAGAAGTGGACATTCGGCGTACCACCGAATGACTCTATGACATCAACCTTGATCGCCCAAAGTTACAGAACCCTGAGGACTAATAGCCAATGCAAACCGGTGATGGATTGGAGCAAAGGGCGGATCGCCGACTGGGTTGGCGAGCACAACTTACTTCGCCTAATGGCCCTGAAGGCCAAAATTGGGAAACTATAAATTTATATTTAAAAAGAAGAGAGAGGAGTTCTGATTCCGAAAGTTTTGAGAGTTTTAGCTTTCTCTGAGTTTTTGAGTTTCCATTGTAGACTTTGAAGCTTTTGAGACTTAGTTTTGAGGAATTGCAATTGGGTTTTTGAAATAATTCAATTTGAAGCATTGTGGAGACTTGGAAGTTATTACCCAGCTCATGGCTAATATAATTGGTAATTGTTTTTCTCTTTTTATGATGTGTAGCTAAAACCCCAATTCTTGGGGTGCGATCATGTTATTATTGGCTTAATTAGCTTATGGGTATTGTTATTTACTGATTCAAATTCTTAATTGAAGTGGGTTTAATCGATAGTTATGTATTAATCTATGAATTGTAGTTACAAACACAATTCTAACTAAGAGTTCTGGGTTTGCTTGAGAAAGAGGTTTTGGAACCAAGGTTTTCGATTAATGATTGTAGTTATTGGGTTAATGTGGGTTCAGATCGAGAGAGTGAATTCTAACTCGATTCTACCTATCTAGCTCCAGAGAGTAGATAAATTAAGGGTTTGGACTGTTTATAATATTACACTTCTCTATGTTTGAGAGAACTTGCTTGAATCGTAATAGTTGTTCCAGAGAAAGCTATTGCATCTATAGTCTAGCCTACCCATTGAGATTTAGCAATCGTTAGTAAATTTCAATTACCCATATAGCTAAATTAGTGTTTAATCAATCACATCCCAAGAATTCCTCTTTACATTGTTGATTTCCCTGTTTTCGCACTTGTTTTAGTTGTTAAATGACAAACCAATCTCCCTCATCGAACATTCATTGTCAACCCCTTCAATTTATCTAAATGCTTTTGATAATTTCTTTTCTTATAACCAATTAGATTACATTTGTAACTTCATAACTGAATTCGAACTTGTACCGCTCCGTGTGAGTTTGACCCCAACTCTTCGTTGTGGTTTTATACTAGATTACGATCGCCTATACCTAGTATTGGATGAGGTGTAGTTGAGCGTTTATCAATCAACGAAATCAAGATTTAACAAGTAATCTAGGGGTGTGGGGATCGGAAATCGATATCACATAGGGCTAATTTGTTGCTCTATAGTGATGAACATTCATGAATAGGCTAAGTCAACTTCATTGGCGCTAATCATCTTTCGATATCAAAGAATCTATGTATAAAATCTTATTCGGTCTCATCTAAATGTCAATCTAAACAACCCAGTACCTTACTCTATTCTCTCTTTCAAGAAACAGGCAAATAGATCTGACCCATAACCTATACTTTCAAGAAAGTTAGAGACATCAAACCTAAATTGCTAGTATCAAACTAATTACCCACTCCAATCAATCACTTTCGATCATCAGCCAGAGATCGGAAGTAGGAATTAAGTTTGCAACTTTAACCCATAGTTTGACCCCATGGTAATCAGAACAAATTCATGTATGAACATCAACAAAACAGAGCATAGCACAATACCCACTACATTAAATCAACACTCAATTCCATATTTGCACCATAGATCTTGGGGTTTTAGCCACCTATTACAAAAAGTAAAGAGATTATACCTTCCATGAAAGCATTCATGGGTAACTTGAAATAAAGCAATGAAGAATAGATCCACTTTGGATTCAATTTCAATTTGTCAAATTTAAACACCAAGTTATAAAACCCCCCAAAACTAGAAAAGTGTTCTTCAAAGGTAAAGCTTTCTAAAAACACTCTCCAAAATTGTATTTAGAATTATATCCTCAAAACTGTATCTCCAGTTCTCTATATTTTCTCTCTCCTTTGGGCTATTTATACTTTCCCAAAATTTGGCCTGAAATCTGTTACATGACTGACTCGGTGACATTAGTTAGGATCACCGAACATGTTCAGTGCATCACCTTTTGCTCCTCAACTCACCTTCTGTTGCTCTAGGCTTCAGGTGTTTTGAACCTCAGTTGGCAAACTCTATTGAGTCAGTCTTTCACATTCGGAGAATCACCGAGTACCATCTTGGCTCGTCTTTTGAGCATTCAATATTTTCTTCCAATACAGTAAATTCAGGCGATGTTCATCAAGGCTATCTTTCTCATTCGGCACATTACCCTTTCCACTGGAGTGAACTGACCTGATTTGATAGACACAAGTGCTGTGGACTACCATTTTAGGTGAGGTCATGCTCTGTAACACCCCATATTTTAGTGAGTTGAACTAGTGTGTTGTAGAGTCTTGTAGTGGAGTTTTGGAGTGTTGTATGACGTTTAAAACTCATAGAAATGACTCCCGTACTTAGAATGACAAGTTTAGGGGTTAAAAGTATGGGTACGACTACCCAAGAACCACCCGAGGGGTCCTTGAGGAGGACCCCAAAATAGTCCCCAAAAGCTGTCAAAAATGGTGAACCACGGTTGGCCATTCACGGCCAGTAGATCAACTTATGCCCCGTAGGTCATGGGCGTAGGTCAGTCCTGAGTTGGCCTGCAACATAAGAGCCCCAGGTCCAAACCACGGACCCAAACCACGTCCAGTAGACCCATCCACGGTCCGTGGATGGGGTCTCGTGAATGCTGCCAGTTTTTAAGTTTTAGCTTTAGTTAGGGGGTTTGGGAATTGATTAGTTAATTAATTAGGGGTTAATGAAGGTAGGTTACGTAGTTAACTAACCACCTATAAATAGTTAATAGACCCCTAAACTAATCACTTTAACTCATTCATCTAAACACTCCAAATCACTCTCCAAAATTCATCTCTCTAGAATAGAAGAAGAAGAAGAGGAGAATAGAAGAGGGCAGCAACTTAGGGCAATTTTACCCATTGATTAAAGCTTTGTTTAGGGCTTTTATTGAAGGTGTGTGAAGCTTATTCATCCATGGGTTCTTCCATCCACGGAGCCCCCATAGTTTCCCTCCCATTGTGAACTCAAGAACCCAATTCTAGTTAGGGTTGTGATTGCATTGTGGGTAGGATTTGGATGTGATTCCAATCTAGTGGATAACATCCAATTATGATTGAATAGATTTTTTTAATGATATTATGATGATTTCATGTGATTTCTATGGTTAATTCTAATCTAAATTGATGTATGTGATAATTGTGGGTTGATTCCATTAGAGGAGAATTTGAAGGTTCATCAGTTATCTTCCTAAATCAATGTTGTGTGTACTAATTGATCAAGATTATGAATACCAAGATATTAATTAAACTAAACTCTATACTACATGATTAATCTTGACTTGTAAAGATGAAATTGAACCTTTAAGGCAAATTCTGACTAGAATCACCTAGTATTAAAGAATGTGATTGGATGTCTTGTAATCTAGGTTCATAATATGCTTCCATGATGTAGAGTCATTGAGAATGAGGAATCATAATGAAGAATGATGATCATTAGGGCTTCAGAAAGAAGCTAATACGATTAACTTTAGATCCTAAGGCTTTGAGAGAGAAACCTACATATAAATCCAAGGCTAATGAATAGAATTGTGTTGAAAGACCTTTACCTACTTAGATCACCTTATGAATCATAGATGGTAGGAAGTGATAGAATAACTTAGGTCATGATGATATCCTTTCCTAATGTAGACTTCTAGACTTATTACTAAGTATGAATATTAACTTAACATTATAGACTACTCACATATTAATGGTTCTAGGGTTGAAGGACTTCTTCTAGCTAATTGAACCTAAGGCTCGAGGGCCTTTATACCTAGGCCATGGATGGTGATAGTTGCTCACACATGATCTAAAAGAGGTATTAGCATGGGTTGGTTGTCAAGAACACCTTTCCATAAACTTGATTCAAAGTAGAGACTTAATGATTATCTTGTGGGATTTATGCTTAGCACCGAGTGGATATTGAAATGAGATGGAGGTTCCCACCTAGTAGAGTTTGGGCTTTCATGGAGGCTCTCACCTAGTTAGTTTGGGCTTCCCACAAGGGATATCTCACCTACAAGAGTATTGATTTCCCCAAGTATGTCTCATGAGATGGAAGCCTCACCTAGTGGAGTTTGGGTTTCTAGTAGCAATCTCCGTATCTCATAACTACATGCCCCGTAGGAAGTTAGCTGGTGGATCCGACTAAGCTAACAAACCGGTTCTACCTTGACAAGTGGACCAACCCTTGATGGTGTGAGTAACACCATGAGAGATCAGGTGATAACTTATATGCTCTCATGTCGGTTAAGGCTATATCCCAATTAAACAAGATTGGTAATGAACTAAGATTGTGCTCAATGTAGCATCTCCTAGAGTTCAAACCTCATGGGCTAAGATTATGCATAAAGTAGCATCTCCTAGAGTCCAATGCAAGTATTGGTTTAAGATTATGCTTGAAGGAGCATCTCCTAGAGATAAAACTAAATGAACTGAGAGTATGCTTTAAGTAGTATCTCCAAAAGTTCAAACATTATGAACTAAGATATACCTAGTGAAGTATATCCTAGGGTTCTAAGTAATGATGGAGTAAGACAAGTTAGTGAAGAACCTCATAATGTTCAAGAGTGTAAATGGACTTAGATATGCTTGAGTAATGCCTCATAGAGTCCATAATAATAATAATAATGAACCTAGACATGCTAAAAGAAGTATCTCATAGGGTCAAACTTTATAATGAACTAAGAGTATGCTTTAAGTAGCATTTCCAAGAGTTCAAGTCTAATGAACTTAGATTGTGCTTTAAGTAGCATTTCTGAGAAGTTCCAATATGATGAACTAAGTTGTACCTAGTATAGTATCTCTTAGGGTTCAAACAAGAAGGAACTAAGATAGACTTAGTAAAGTTTCTCCTAGTGTTCCATGCTTTAAAAATAGGGCTAGTCTCTAAGTTAAGGAACATGAGTATGATGACCTAAACAAGTACTTAGTTTGAGTAGTAATATGGGATGCTACTCATTCCTTGCACAAGTATGACTAAAGGTTACCTTATGAGTGTTGTCTTACATGAGTGATGCTTGATGGATTGTTGCTATAGATCCCTTCCAAGATAGGATTGACTAGAAGTAATAATTCCTTTCTCTACATGAAGTAACCCAATAGTGATACCGAATGAGGGTGAATATGACCAGGATGACTTCAAGGTAATGCTTATTGTGAAGGGTAGTATGGGATGCCTTTTATGCATTGAACAAGTTTGACTTGAAGTTACTTAGGAGTATGGTACCCTTATGGTAGAAAGGTTTAAGACTTAACTTTGCCTATAGACCATGATTAGTATGACCAAAAAGTGATACTTGGCTTGGGTGGTATTATGGGATGCTATCCTTGCTTTGCACATGTATGCTTTTGAGGTTAATTGAGAATGGTTCTATTATGGTATTTATGACCAAGAGTAAATTGTGCTTTTATTGTTAGGACTTATCTCTGATGCTCATTAACTATGTCTTATGTTGACTTGTGTTCATGTGATGCTTATATTGGATATTTTTCTATGACTATGATGACACTGTTAATATCTCTTACGTTTATGTCTTATATTAACTAACCATTTTGAGATGCTCTTATGATGTTGTGCTATGTTTCATAATTGGTACATTTTGCACTAACACATATTGCCTACATTCTAATCAAATATAGGGTCTTGGAGATTGAGTTCATTTGGAGGCTAGGTTTCTAAGGTGCAAGAAGAATTGAAGATCTTGGTGAGTCCTCTTAGCTTCGAGGACAAGTCCCACCTTACCTTTATGTCTTTTATTTTCATGTTAAGATTATTTTATGGGCTGTGTCCCAAGAGTTTATTCAAAAAGTTGTATTAGATGGTTTGAGACAAAGTATAGAAAGTCTTCCGCTTGTTTTTATGATAAATGACTTCGATTGTAAAAGTTTTAAATTTTCCCATATTTTCTATTATCTTATGTTCAGGATATGCTAAGGGCATTTATACGACCCCTTCGGGATCAATTACGTCGTGTTACTTCTAGGGGGTAACCCCAGGTTGTGACAAACTTGGAATCAGAGCATAAGGTTTTGGGATAAATTTTAGGAGGTCTCAAACCACGCCTAGTAGAGTCTTGTTCATGGGTGTGAGTCGCGACACATTTTATGAATAGGAGGCTATTGGATGTTTAGGAAATCTCACTTCTTCATTCTCTAAGTCGTGCTATAGAGTTTAGATCTAGTAGGTCTTTCTCCTAACCATTGCCCTATGGTTTTTCAGGTTATGTCTAATACTAGGGCTAATGTTAGGAGGGATGAGGAAAACAACAGAGAACAAGAGGTTCCTCCACAATTTCCTATCCAAGCTCCTCCTCAAGTTCCTAATGATGAAGGGGCTATGACCAATGTTGAAATAAGGGCGGCTCTCCAAACATTAACTCAACTCATGGTGACTCAAGCCCAAGTCATAACGGCCCAAGCCAACCAAAAAATTGGGTCCCGAGTAAACCCTAATGAGAGTACTATGGCCCCAAGATTGAGAGATTTTACTAGGATGAACCCTCCTATTTTCTTGGGTTCCAAAGTGAATGAAGACCCACAAGAGTTTGTGGCAGAGGTCTACAAGATAGTGGAGGCTATGGGGGTCACTTCTATTGAGAAAGTTGAATTAGCCGGGTATCAATTGAAGTATGTGGCCCAAGTGTGGTATGCTCAATGGAAAGATAATAGGCCTTTAAGGGCAGGTCGAATAAGTTGGGAAGTATCCAAGAAAGCATTCCTTGATAGGTTCTTTCCACGAAAATAAAAGGAAACAAAGGTGGTGGAATTTATCAACCTTCGCCAAGGAGGTATGAGTGCTCAAGAATATTCTTTGAGGTTCACTAAGTTGTCCAAATATTCTACATCTTCGGTCGCAAATTCGAGAGATGAGATGAGTCGGTTTGTGACTGGAGTGTCCGATTAACTGACGAAGAGTGTCGTGCGGCAATGCTACATGATAATATGGACATCTCACGTCTAATGGTTTATGCTCAACAAGTTGAGGAGACAAAGCTTAGGAAGAAAAATAGGGAAGTTAAGAGACCTATAACCGATGATGGGGATTTTTCCAGTTCTAGTTCCGAGGGATATAATCAACCTAGGACCCAACAAAAACTTTCCAACCAAGAGAGGGTGTCTAAGCCTAAGCCTCTAGGAGGGAGTAATAGTGAATATGTGTTGTTTAAGCCTACTTGCTCTGAGTGTGGAAGAAAGCATTATGGTGAATGTCTAACCGGAGAGGAAGGGTGCTATGGTTGTGGTTATGAGGATCACAAGAAGAGAGATTGTCCAATCCTTAGGGCTAAAGAGAGGGAGGCTAAGTCCAATGCTCCCAAGTATTCATAGGGTTTATGCTCTCCAATCTAGAGAAGATCAAGAGTGATCTCCTCATGTCCCTTCCGGTAGGTGTTTTATGCTTTAGTAAAATTTCCAAATTTCTTGTCTTTTGTGACTTGTTATGTTAGACTTTGAAGTTGTTGATAGTATGCATGATGATTAAGAAAGGTTGTGTAGGCTTACTCCCAAGTGGGGGATAGTGCGCCTATCTAGTAGGGATATTGTGTGTTTTATGTGTTATCATGATTTCTTTATATCCATCTTCATTTAAATGCTTAGGTCTTGTTAGAAATGACTTGTATGCATTGTTTCCTCTTATTGATGTGCATTTAGGTAGGTTTGCATATAGACTTGATGAGTTGATTATGAGCATGCCCTAGTTTGTGGAGTTGAAAGGTTCCTCCTTGAATGAATGCTTTATGAGGTGAACTTGCATTTTGGCTCCATGAGGGAGTATTGAGCATGTTTTAGTTAGAAGATGTTAGTACCTCCTTGAAAAGAAGTAGATATTGAATTCTATGCATTTTTGGGATAGTAGAAGTGGTTCCTACTCCCTTGATTGAATTGAGTGAGTTTAGTTTTGGATTGAAGTTGTCTTGCTTTATGGGGTGAATTTAGATGTAGTGCATGCATAATGGGCTGCTAGGTTAGAGTTGTGACTTTAAGAGGTGTTTAAAGTGTCATTCGAGGACGAATGTTCCCAAGTGGGGGATATTGTAACACCCCATATTTTAGTGAGTGGAACTAGTGTGTTGTAGAGTCTTGTAGTGGAGTTTTGGAGTGTTGTATGAGGGTTAAAACTCATAGAAATGACTCCCGTACTTAGGGCTCGTTTGGCCGTGCGATATGGTATCATGATATGAAATCATGATATGGTATCATAATATGGAATCATGAGATGAAATTGAAGTTTTGTTTGGACATGCGATATGGAATTTTTGTGTTGTATATTTTCTCATAAACATAAAAATCTCATAAGTTGTAAAACGATAAAAATAGCCCCAATTGTTTATTCAATCTTATCAAATAAACAAAAATTTATAAAATCCATAATAAATTATTACAAAGTTATTTGTTCTCCACTTAAGTAATTATTTCATCTAACTTTAATTTAATAAAAAAAAATTGAACATAAATCGTAGTGGACTAGTCTTTAATAATCCTCCAACATAGTACAGACAATTTCCTCACGTTGAACTAGCATTTCTCAATCATGTGACCGAGGAGACGAACGAACATTGTTACTTTGAGCCATTTGTTGGTCAATATCATCCACAACTATATTTTCATGCTCATAGACCATAAATATTTCATCAGTACTTTGGTATTCTTGCAAATAATTATGTAACACTGCACAAGCTATGACAATTTTCACTTGTGTATCAATATCATAATGGTTCATGACTTGTTTTAGTATTCTAAATCTATTTTTCCAAGCTCCAAAAGTCCGTTCAATCACATTGTGCAGAGATGAATGACTATATTTAAACAATTCTTTGGCATTTTGAGGCTCTCTTTCACTTCCTCGATAATCTTGCAAATGATAGTGTAGTCCTTTATATGGAGCTAAAAATCCTCTTGTGTTTCGGAAACCAGCATCAACAACATAATATTTATCTACCAACAAACATTTTATAAAGAATTACTAAAAGCATCTGTGACGTAAATGAGACAGCATTGTGTAAATAAATAATATTTATTCTAAGGATGTAATTTAAAGTTATCATGTGGCGGGAATGGATATTGTGACGTTGGTTCAACAAGTGTTCTTCAAGATTTTATGGTTGAATATAAACAATTATGCATTTAAGTCTATCCAACCTAACCTTCATATCAATTTATTAGAGTAAATGAAGAGAAGACCTTTCACTCCATGTTCAATAGATATAACTATAGTTGTAATAAATACAAAATGGTAGAAGTAATAAATTAAGTGTTGGAGTAAATGAACAAAACAAATTTATTACTCAACAATCGGTTGGTGTGAGTTAAAGTGACTATATGTTGGTGAGAATAATAAATTTTATGTCGGTGAATAATAAATTTTAAAAAGTAATGATGTCATTATAAATTTTATTTACATATAAATAAATTGTTAGTACTTAGTAGATATAAATGTGGGGTTGTTTTAACAAAATATAAACTCATGGATCAATTGTTGTATTAAAATATCTCAAATCATGATATG
>NW_006239213.1:427974-439000 GCF_000226075.1 Solanum tuberosum | reverse complement strand
CTCACGATACCATATCGTGATATGGTATCGCATGGCGAAACACCTACTTAGAATGACATGTTTAGGGGTTAAAACTTCCGGGTACGACTCCCCAAGGACCACCTAGGGGGTCCTTGAGGAGGACCCCAAAACAGTCCCCAAAAGCTGTCAAAAATGGTGAACCACGGTTGGCCATTCACAGCCAGTAGATCAACCTACGCCCCGTAGGTCATGGGAGTAGGGCAGACCTGAGATGTCCTGCAACATAAGATCCCCAGGTCCAAACCATGGACCCAAACCAAGTACAGTAGACCCAACCACGGTCCGTGGATGGGGGTCTCGTGAATGCTGCCAGTTTTTAAGTTTTAGTTATAGTTAGGGGGTTTGGGAATTGATTAGTTATTTAATTAGGGCTAAATGTAGGTCGGTTGAATAGTTAAATAACCACATATAAATAGTTAATAGACCCCAAAACTAATCACTTTAACTCATTCATCTAAAGACCCCAAATCATTCTCCAAAAATCATCTCTCTAGAATAGAATAGAAGAAGAAGAAGAAGAAGAAGGTAGTAACTTAGGGGAATTTTCCCCATTGATTCAAGCTTTGTTTAGGGATTTTATTGGAGGTATGTTAAGCTTCTTCATACATGGGTTCTTCCACCCATGGAGCCCCCATAGTTTCCCCCCCAATTGTGAACTCAAGAACCCATTTCTAGCTAGGGTTGTGATTGCATTGTGGGTAGGATTTGGATGTGATTCCAATCTAGTGGATAACATCCAATTATGATTGAATTAGCTTTTTTTAATGATATTATTATGATTTCAAGTGATTTATATGGTTAATCCTAATATAAATTGATGTATGTGATAATTGTGGGTTGAAGCCATTAGAGGTGAATTTGAAAGTTCATGAGTGATCTTCCTAAATCAATGTTATGTGTAGTAATTGATCAAGATTATGAATCCCTAGATATGAATTAAACTAGGCTCTATACTACATGATTGATCTTGACTTGTAAAGATAAAATTGAACCTTTAAGGCAAATTCTGACTAGCATCACTTAGTATTAAACAATGTGACTGGATGTCATGTAATCTAGGTTCATAATATGCTTCCATGATGTAGAGTCATTGAGAATGAGGAGTCATAATGATGAATGATGATCATTAGGGCTTAAGCAACAAGCTAATATGATTAACTTTAGATCCTAAGGCTTTGAGAGAGAAACCTACATATAAATCCAAGGCTAATGAATAGAATTGTGTTGAAATACCTTTACCTACTTAAATAACCTTATGAATCATAGATGGTAGGAAGTGATATAATCACTTAGGTCATGATGATATCCTTTCCTAATGTAGACTTCTAGACTTATTACTAAGTATGAATATTAACTTAACATTATAGACTACTCACATATTAATGGTTCTAGGGTTGAAGGACTTCTTCTAGCTAATTGAACCTAAGGCTCGAGGGCCTTTATACCTAGGCCATGGATGGTGATAGTTGCTCACACATGATCTAAAAGAGGTATTAGCATGGGTTGGTTGTCAAGAACACCTTTCCATTAACTTGAGTCCAAGTAGGGACTTAATGATTATCTTGTGGGATTTATGCTTAGCACCGAGTGGATATTGAAATGAGATGGAGGTTCCCACCTAGTAGAGTTTGGGCTTTCATGGAGGCTCTCACCTAGTTAGTTTGGGCTTCCCACAAGGGATATCTCACCTACAAGAGTATTGATTTCCCCAAGTGTGTCTCATGAGATGGAAGCCTCACCTAGTGGAGTTTGGGTTTCTAGTAGCAATCTCCGTATCTCATAACTACATGCCCCGTAGGAAGTTAGCTGGTGGATCCGACTAAGCTAACAAACCGGTCTTACCTTGACAAGTGGACCAACCCTTGATGGTGTGAGTAACACCATGAGAGATCAGGTGATAACTTATATGCTCTCATGTCGGTTAAGGCTATATCCCAATTAAACAAGATTGGTAATGAACTAAGATTGTGCTCAATGTAGCATCTCCTAGAGTTCAAACCTCATGGGCTAAGATTATGCATAAAGTAGCATCTCCTAGAGTCCAATGCAAGTATTGGTTTAAGATTATGCTTGAAGGAGCATCTCCTAGAGATAAAACTAAATGAACTGAGAGTATGCTTTAAGTAGTATCTCCAAAAGTTCAAACATTATGAACTAAGATATACCTAGTGAAGTATATCCTAGGGTTTAAGCTTAATGAACTAAGACGTACTTAATATACTATATCCTAGGGTTTTAAGTAATGAGGGACTAAGACATGTTAGTGAAGAACCTCATAATGTTCAAGAATATAAATGGACTTAGATATGCTTGAGTAATGCCTCATAGTATCCTTAATAATAAAAATGAACCTAGACATGCCAAAAGAAGTATTTCATAGTGTCCAACTTTATAATGAACTAAGATCATTCTTTCAGTAGCATTTCCAAGAGTTCAAGTCTAATGAACTTAGATTGTGCTTTAAGTAGCATTTCCTAGAAGTTCCAATATGATGAACTAAGTTGTACCTAGTATTGTATCTCTTAGGGTTCAAACAAAAAGGAACTAAGATAGACTTAGTAAATTGTCTCCTAGTGTTCCAAGCTTTAAAAAGAGGGCCTGTCTCTAAGTTAAGGAACATGAGTATGATGACCAGAAGAAGTACTTAGTTTGAATAGTAGTATGGGATGCTACTCATGCGTTGCACAAGTATGACTAAATGTTACCTTATGAGTGTTGGGTTACATGAGTGATGCTTGATGGATTGTTTCTATTGATGCCTTCCAAGATAGGATTGACTAGAAGTAATAATTCCATTGTCTACATGAAGTAAGCCAATAGTAATACCAAAGGATGGTAAATATGACTAGGATGACTTCAAGGTAATGCTTAGTATGAAGGGTAGTATGGGATGCCTTTTATGCATTGCACAGGTGTGGCTTGAGGTTACTTAGGAGTATGGTACCCGTATGGAAGAAAGGTTTAAGACTTATATATGCCTATAGACCATGATTAGGATGACCAAAAAGGGATACTTTGCTTTGGTGGTATTATGGGTTGCCATTCTTGCTTTGCACATGTATGCTTTTGAGGTTACTTGAGAATGGTTCTATTATGGTATTTATGACCAAGAGCCAATTGTGCTTATATTGTTGTGACTTATCTCCTATGCTCATTAACTATGTCTTATGTTGACTTGTGTTCATGTAATGCTTATATTGGAGATTTTGTTATGACTATGATGATTTTATTATTATCTCTTATGTTTATGTCTTATATTGACTAACCATTTTGAGATGCTCTTATGATGTTGTGCTAGGTTTCATACTTGGTACATTTTGCACTAACGCATATTGCCTACATTGTAATCAAATGTAGGGTCTTGGAGATTAAGTTCGTTTGGAGGCTAGGTTTCTAAGGTGCAAGAAAAATTAAAGATCTTGGTGAGTCCTCATAGCTTCTAGGACAAAACCCACCTTACCTTTATGTCTTTTATTTTCATGTTATGACTATTGTATGGGTTGTGTCCCAAGAGTTTATTCAAAAAGTTGTATTAGATGGTTTGAGACAAAGTATAGAAAGTCTTTCGCTTGTTTTTATGATAAAAGACTTCGATTGTAAAAGTTTTAGATTTTCCCGTACTTTCTATTATCTTACATTCAGGATATGCTAAGGGCAAGTATACGACCCCTTCGGGATCAATTACGTCGTGTTACTTCTAGGGGGTAACCCCAAGTCGTGACAAACATGGAATCAGAGCATAAGGTTTTGGGATAAATTTTAGGACGTATCAAACAACTCCTAGTAGAGTCTTGTTCATGGGTGTGAGTCGTGACGCATTTTATTAATAGGAGGCTGTTGGATGTTTAGGATATCTCACTTCTTTATTCTCTAAGTCGTGCTATAGAGTTTAGATCTAGTAGGTCTTTCTCCTAACCGTTGCCCTATGGTTTTTCAGGTTATGGCTAATACTAGGGCTAATGTTAGGAGGGATGAGGAAGACAATGGAGAACAAGAGGTTCCTCCACAAGTTCCTATCCAAGCTCCTCCTCAAGTTCCTAATGATGAAAGGGCTATGATCAATGTTGAAATAAGGGCGGCTCTCCAAACATTTACTCAACTCATGGCGACTCAAGCCCAAGCCATACCGGCCCAAGCCAATCGAGATATTGGGCCCCGGGTAAACCCTAATGAGAGTACCATGACTCCATGATTGAGAGATTTTGCTAGGATGAACTCTCCTATTTTCTTGGGTTCCAAAGTGAATGAAGACCTACAAGAGTTTGTGGAAGAGGTCTACAAGATAGTGGAGGCTATGGGGGGTCACTTCTATTGAGAATGCCGAATTAGCTGGGTATCAATTGAAGTATGTGGCCCAAGTGTGGTATGCTCAATGGAAAGATAATAGGCCTTTAAGGGTGGGTCCCATAAGTTGGTAAGTATTCAAGAAAGCATTCTTTGATAGGTTGTTTCCACAAAAAAAGAGGGAAGAAAAGGTGGTGGAATTTAACAACCTTCGCCAAGGAGGTATGAGTGCTCTAAAATATTCTTTGAGGTTCAGTAAGTTGTCCAAATATGCTTTATCTTTGGTGGAAAATTCGAGAGATGAGATGAGTCAGTTTGTAACCGGAGTGTCCAATTGATTGACAAAGAGTGTCGTGCGGCAATGCTACATGATAATATGGACATCTCACGTTTAATGGTTTTGCTCAACAAGTTGAGGAGACAAAGCTTAGGAAGAAAAAAGGAAGTTAAGAGACCTATAACCGATGATGGGGATTTCTCCAATTCTAGCTCTGAGGGATATGATCAACCTAGGACCCAACAAAAACTTTCCAACCAAGAGAGGGTGTCTAATCCTAAGCCTCTAAGAGGGAGTAATAGTGAATATGTGTTGCTTAAGCCTACTTGCTCCGAGTGTGGAAGAAAGCATTATGGTGAATGTCTAGCCGAAGAGGAAAGGTGCTATGGTTGTGGTAATGAGGGTCACAAGAAGAGAGATTGTCCAATCCTTAGGGCTAAAGGGAGCGAGGCCAAGTCCAATGCTCCCAAGTATTCATAGGTTTTATGCTCTCCAATCTAGAAAACATCAAGAGTGATCTCCTCATGTCCCTTTTGGTAAGTGTTTTATGCCTTAGTAAAATTTCCGGATTTCTTGTCTTTTGTGACTTATTATGTTGGACTTTGAACTTGCTGATAGTATGCATGATGATTAAGAAAGGTTGTGTGGGATTACTCCCAAGTGAGGGATAGTGTGCCTATCTAGGGATATTGTGTGCTCTATGTGTTGTCATGATTTCTTTATATGCATGTTCATCATAATGCTTAGGTTTTGTTAGAAATGACTTTTATGCATTGTTTCCTCTTGTTGAAGTGAATTTAAGTAGGTTTGTATATAGACTTGATGAGTTGATTATGAGCATGCCCTAGTTTGTAGAGTTGAAAGGCTCCTCCTTGAATGAATTCTTTTTGAGGTGAACTTGCATTTTGGCTCCATGAGGGAGTATTGAGCATGTATTAGTTAGGAGATATTAGTACCTCCTTGAAAAGAAATAGATATTGAATTCTATGCATTTTTGGGTTACTAGAAGTGGTTCATACTCCCTTGATTGGATTGAGTGAGTTTAGTTTTGGATTGAAGTTGTCTTGCTTTATGGGGTGCATTTAGATGTAGTGCATGTGTAATGGGCTGCTAGGTTAGAGTTGTGACTTTAAGAGGTGTTTAAAGTGTTATTCAAGGACAAATGTTCCCAAGTGGGGGATATTGTAACACCCCATATTTTAGTGCGTGGAACTAGTGTGTTGTAGAGTCTTGTAGCGGAGTTTTGGAGTGTTGTATGAGGGTTAAAATTCATAGAAATGACTCCCGTACTTAGAATGACATGTTTAGGGGTTAAACGTCCAGGTACAACTCCCCAAGGACCTCCCGAGGGGTCCTTGAGGAGGACCCCAAAACAGTCCCCAAAATCTAACAAAAATGGTGAACAACTGTTGGCCATTCACGGCCAGTAGATCAACCTACTCCCCGTAGGTCATGGGCATAGGTTAGTCCTGAGTTATCCTGTAACATATGAGACCCAGGTCCAAACCACGGACCCAAACCACGTCCAGTAGACCCATCCACGGTCCGTGGATGGGGGTCTCTGAATGCTACCAGTTTTTAAGTTTTACTTTTAGTTTGGGGGGGTTTGGGAATTGATTAGTTATTTAATGAGGGGTTAATGTCGGTCGGTTGAGTAGTTAAATAACCACCTATAAATAGTTAATAGACCCCTAAACTAATCAAGAAGAAGAAGGAGAAGGAGGAGGAGGAAAAGGAGGAGGAGAAGGAGAAAGAGAAGGAGAAGGAGAAAAGGAGAAGGAGAAGGAGAAGGAGAAGGTGTAGGAGGAGGAGGAGGAAGAAGAAGAAGGAGAAGGAGAAGGAGAGGAGGAAGAAGAAGAAGGAGAAGAAGAAGGAGAAGAAGAAGGAGAAGAAGAAGAAGAAGAAGGCAGCAAGAGGGCAGCAACTTAGGGCGGGGCAATTTTCCACATTGATTCAAGATTTGTTTAGGGATTTGATTGAAGGTATGTGAAGCTTATTCATCCATGGGTTCTTCCAACCATGGGGCTCCCGAGTAGGAGGAGGAAGAAGAAGAAGGATAAGGAGAAGGAGAGGAGGAAGAAGAAGAAGGAGAAGAAGAAGGAGAGGAAGAAGGAGAAGAAGAAGGAGAAAAAGAAGGAGAAGAAGAAGAATAAGAAGAAGAAGAAGAAGAAGGAGAAGGAGAAGGAGGAGGAGGAAGAAGAAGAAAGAGAAGAAGACTAAAAAGAAGAAGAAGAAGGAGTAGGAGGAGGAGGAGGAAGAAGAAGAAGGAGAAGGAGAAGGAGGAGGAGGAGGAATAAGAAGAAGGGGAATGATAAGGAGAGGAGTAAGAAGAAGAAGGAGAAGAAGAAGGAGAAGGAGAAGGAGAAGAAGAAGAAGAAGAAGGCAGCAAGAGGGCAGCAACTTAGGGCGGGGCAATTTTCCACATTGATTCAAGATTTGTTTAGGGATTTGATTGAAGGTATGTGAAGCTTATTCATCCATGGGTTCTTCCAACCATGGGGCTCCCATAGTTTCCCCCCCCCCCCCCAACTTATGAACTCAAGAACCCAATTCTAGCTAGGGTTGTGATTGCATTGTGGGTAAGATTTGGATGTGATTCCAATCTAGTGGATAACATCCAATTATGATTGAATTAGCTTTTATTAATGATATTATGATGATTTCATGTGATTTCTAGGGTTAATCCTAATCTAGATGGATATATGTGATAATTGTGGGTTGATACCATTAGAGGTGAATTTGAAGGTTCATGAGTTATCTTCCGAAATCAATGTTGTGTGTAGTAATTGATCAAGATTATGAATACCTAGATATGACTTAAACTAGACTCTATACCACATGATTGATCTTGACTTGTAAAGAAGAAATTGAACCTTTAAGGCAAATTATGACTAGAATCACCTAGTAGTAAAGAATGTGATTGGATGTCTTGTAATCTAGGTTCATAATATACTTCCATGATGTAGTGTCATTGAGAATGAGGAGTCATAATCATGAATGGTGATCATTAGGGCTTAAGAAACAAGCTAATATGATTAACTTTAGATCCTAAGGCTTTGAGAGAAAAACCTACATATGAATCCAACGCTAATGAATAGAATTGTGTTGAAAGACCTTTACCTACTTAGATAACCTTATGAATCATAGATGGTAGGAAGTGATATAATCACTTAGGTCATGATGATATCCTTGCCTAATGTAGAATTCTAGACATGATAATAAGTATGAAGATGAACTTAACATGAAAGACTTCTCACATAGTAATGGTTTTAGGGTTGAAGGACTTATCCGAAGTATTTGAACCTAAGGCTAGAGGGCCTTTATACCTAGGTCATGGATGGTGATAGTTTCTCACACATGGTCTAAAAGAGGTATTAACATGGGTTGGTTATCAAGAAAACCTTTCCATTAACCTGAGTCCAAGTAGGGACATAATGATTCTCTTTTGGGATTTATGCCTAGCACCGAGTGGATATTGAAATAAGATGGAGGTTACCACCTAGTTGAGTTTGGGCTTTCATGGAGGTTCCCACCTAGTTAATTTGGGCTTCCCACAAGGGATCTCTCACCTACAAGAGTATTGATTTCCCCAAGTGTGTCTCATGAGATGGAAGCCTCACCTAGTGTAGTGTGGGTTTCTAGTAGCAGTCTCTGTATCCCATAACTACATGCCCCATAGGAAGTTAGCTAGTGGATCCGACTAATCTAACAAACCAGTCTTACCTTGGCAAGTGGACCAACCCTTGATGGTATGGGTAACACCTGAGAGATCATGTGATAACGCATATGTTCTCCGGTCGGTTAAGGCTATATCCCAATTAAACAAGATTGGTAATGAGCTAAGATTGTGCTCAATGTAGCATCTCCTAGAGTTCAAACCTCATGGGCTAAGATTATGCATAAAGTAGCATCTCCTAGATTCCAATGCAAGTAATGGTGTAAGATTATGCTTGAAGGAGCATCTCCTAGAGATCAAACTAAATGAACTAAGAGTATGCTTTAAGTAGTATCTCCTAGAGTTCAAACATGATGAACTAAGAGATACCTAGTGTAGTATATCCTAGGGTTCAAGCTTATTGAACTAAGATATACTTAATGTAGTATATACTAGGGTTCTAAGTAATGAGGGACTAAAACAAATTAGTGATGAACCTCATAATGTTGAAGAGTATAAATGGATTTAGATTTGCCTGAGTAATGCCTCATAGAATCTATAATAATAATAATGAGCCTAGACATGCTAAAAGAAGTATCTCATGGGGTCCAACTTTGTAATGAACTAAGAGTATGCTTTAGTAGCATCTCCAAGAGTTCAAGTCTAATGAACTTAGATTGTGCTTTAAGTAGCATTTCCTAGAAGTTCCAATATGATAAACTAAGTTGTACCTAATCTAGTATCTCTTAGGGTTCAAACAACAACAAACTAAGATAGACTTAGTAAAGTGTCTCCTAGTGTTCCATGCTTTAAAAAGAGGGCTAGTCTCTAAGTTAAGGAACATGAGTATGATGACCTAAAGAATTACTTACTATGAGTAGTAGTATGAGATGCTACTCATGCCTTGCACAAGTATGACTAAAGGTTACCTTATGAGTGTTGTCTTACATGAGTGATGCGTGATGGATTGTTGCTATAGATGCCTTCAAAGATAAGATTGACTAGAAGTAATAATTCCTTTGTCTACATGATGTAAGCCAAAATTGATACCAAAGGAGGGTGAATATTACTAGAATGACTTCAAGGTAATGCTTAGTGTGAAGAGTAGTATGGGATGCCTTTTATGAATTGCACCAAGTGTGCCTTGAGGTTACTTAGGAGTATGGTACCCTTATGGTAGAAAGGTTTAAGACTTAACTATGCCTATAGACCATGATTAGGATGACCAAAAAGGGATGCTTGGCTTGGGTGGTATTATGGGATGCTATTCTTGCTTTGCAGATGTATGCTTTTGAGGTTACTTGAGAATGGTTCTATTATGGTATTTATGACCAAGAGTCAATTGTGCTTATATTGTTATGACTTATCTCCTATGCTCATTAACTATGTCTTATGTTGACTTGTGTTCATGTGATGCTTATATTGGATAGTTTGCTATGACTATGATGATTCTGTTATCATCTCTTATGTTTATGTCTTATATTGACCAACCATTTTGAGATTCTCTTATGATGTTGTGCTAGCTTTCATACTTGGTACATTTTGTACTAACGCATATTGCCTACATTCTAATCAAATGTAGGGTCTTGGAGATTGAGTTCGTTTGGAGGCTAGGTTTCTAAGGTGCAAGAAGAATTGAAGATCTTGGTGAGTCCTCATAGCTTCGAGGAGAAGATCCACCTTACCTTTATGTCTTTTATTTATATTTTAAGACTATTGTATGGGTTGTGTCCCAAGAGTTGATTCAAAAAGTTGTATGTGATGGTTTGAGACAAAGTATAGTAAGTCTTCCGCTTATTTTTATGATAAATGACTTCGATTGTAAAAATTTTAAATTTTCCCGTATTTTCTATTATCTTATGTTCAGGATATGCTAAGGGCATGTATGCGATCCCTTTGGGGTCAATTACGCCATGTTACTTCTAGGGGGTAACCCCGGGTCGTGTCATGCTCAATTGGTGATCCTCCCTTCTTGTTAGGCGATCCATAATGTATGGTTTGCACTTCTTTTTGCACTTTTGGCCATTCCTTCTAGCATCAATCCTTTCCTTGTCCAATATTCTTCGTAGCTGCAAATCATCAACATTTAATCAGAATAAGATAATATTAGGCATTGATGATACCAATTATTGAGCTAAATGGACCATAAGTAAGTTAAAATCTACGACTCATTAACACCCCTAACTTAAACTTTTGCTTGTCCTTAAGTAAATCAAACCACAAAAAGCTCAATATGGGTGTCTACAACAGTATTTAATGAGATCTAACATGCAAGTGTGATGAGTCCACAAATTGGACTCATTTAGGGGTTTATTTTGTTAGAATAGTGTCCTCGAATGCTTATTTTGTCTCAATATCTCATGAAAACTCTTAAGTTTCCGGTATTTGAAGTTTTAGTGGAAGCATGGACACTTAGGCGCAAAAAGGAACAAGAAGGTTGAAAAGAACGAAGAAGCTGAAGCATGAGTATCGCCAAGAACCTTTGGCGATTCACCGAAAGGACAGACTTTGTCCTTTGTTCCAGTATGCGAAGCCCTGAAAGAAGAGGATCAAAAAGGCGATGAAAAGAGCAGTCAGCGCTTCGCCGAATAGTTCCGCGAAGCAGTACTATACCGTCCAATGGTCCAGAACGTGAAGATGTTGTAGGCAAGCACTCAACGGCGATGAGATAGAAGTAGGGCGAGTCACCGAGTCATTCGGCAGACTCAACTAACCTCGCCGAACTATCCACCTGCACTAATTTCTGATGGCTATAAATACTAAACTCTTTATTAATTTTAGAGAGTCGA